>NC_079896.1:16412675-16434127 GCF_024868665.1 Triplophysa rosa | reverse complement strand
GAGTGTTAAAAAACAGTGGCGTAATCAGTTTGCTTCAGCCACAATCACAGATAACTTTACAGTGATAGGTTGGGAAAGCTGTCCAAATATGACAATAGGATGGCCATTAATTGAATCTTACCAAACCCAAGTGAATGCTATTGCTGACTATTTTTGGTTATGTGGAGGAAGCAAACTAAGACCAACATTGCCAGAAAGATGGATAGGTTTATGTGCAAGAGTAAAACTAATACAAGATGTTACTATAATTACATGGGACCCAAATGTGAATGTTAAAAGCAAGCCCAAACATAATATTATGAAAAGAGCCTACCAAAGTGACCCAAATGTTTATTTAGATGCAATTGGTCAACCTAGAAATATTCCACACCAATTTAAAGCAAGAGATGAGGTGAGATCTGGATTTGAGTCTATCCTCCCAAATAAGAACACAGAATGGATTAATTATCTGTATTACAATCAACAGAGGTTTATTAATTTTACAAATGATGCGCTTGAAGCGCTTGGAGAACAATTAGCCCCAACAAGTAAAATGGCTTGGCAGAATAGACAAGCCCTAAATTGGTTATTAGCTGAAAAAGGAGGAGTGTGTGTAATGTTTGGAGAAGACTGTTGTACTTGTATTGCTAATAATACTGCCCCTGATGGATCTTTCACTCATGCCATGGAAAAATTGAAAAATCTAAGAGATGAAGTAACAGCCAATGCTGGAACAGATAGGGCATTTGGCACATGGTTTGAATCCATGTTTGGGTCTTGGAGAGAATGGCTAACTCAAGTGGGAATGATAATTGTTACTGTCTTAATGATTTCTGCAGTATTACTTTGTTGTGTTATCCCTATGATAAGATCTTTGTTGGTTAGAGCCACAGCAAAACAAATGTCATTACATGCAAAACTAAATGTGCAACATGACTCTGAAGCATTTATGTTAACTATGGTCACAGCAATGGAAATATGTGAAGAATATGATGACAATTCATAATTGTCTACCACACAAACAAGAAAGGGGTGCCACTTTATTTTACCATTATATCTCTGTTTTTGAATAAGTAAGGGAGATAGCATAAAATTGTTTTTCCTTTTGGGGCATGCAGTATAGTTATATTCTTTTAAGACACTAATAGGCAGTAAGATAGCCTATGTTTTGTTTATTATTTTGGCAGAAAACCCCTCCCCTTCAGCACAAAAAGAAGCAATAAGTCTATTTGTTCATTTATGACCCCAAAGAGAACTAACTGAGAGGACTATGTATTATGTGCTCCCTTTCTTTTTCTTTTCTCCATTTTTCTTTCTATCTTTTTCTCACTCTCATCACAATCTTTAATCAGGATAAGACTGGGTGATCTGAAGCAGAACTGCAGATTCTCAAAGCAACAAAGTTTCTGAGTGACATCACGGACGCAGACTACCTAATACGACGAGAGGAAATTAAATTACCATGGAAACGATGTATACCACTAACGGAAGAAGAATATTTACGGAACCGAGAACAATCCTGGTATGAGAGAGCGGTACTACACCCTTCACGATCTTGGTACTCCAGACGAATACTGGGACCAGCAGCACGACAGATACTGAAACAGGATCCAGCAGTCCTGGCTGTGTGGCGTTCAGTTGCTGTACCAGCCTATTACGACACCGATTGTGGAATAACTATTTTCTTTTTCTTCACACAACCTGGACAACGACCAGTTATACATCGAGGAAAGAAAGCCTTAACAACTACAAGTCATAACTTACCTATCATGGAGTGGGAGTACGTGTGTTCGCATTACCCAAGGAACTAGAACTGTGAGTAGGAGCACGAGGGCAAAGTGCCAGTGGAAGAACTACCCTCATTTAGAGAGGGTGGGGGCCACCCACTGGACGAACATAGGTAGCTTAAAGATATTAGTTACCCTGCAGTGACTCCTTTAGTGACCTCACTCATTTCAAAGACTTTTCCATATGTGGCATCACATTGTACCATTGACAACTCAAGATCATTTATTACGTAATATAAAGACATCACACTCTAGAACGTTTCCATTTAATCCCACAAATTTTTGGTCAACTTCCTTTTTGGCAAATACTCATAGATCAAGGGACATCGACAGAATATTGGCAGATGACGACAGCATATTAGCAGTCTTTGCAACAAATGCAGAGAAGTCTGCAGATAATGCACAATTAGGACGAACATATATTGTTGGAGAAGCAAGAAAAAACCTTCGACCAGTATTGGACAGAGCAACTGGCTATATAACCTTGGAATATATGGACATCGATACACGGCTTTGGAAATACTTTACTGAATATTACCCTAATAATTGACTTGATAAACATTGTATCTGACGAATGTCATCTGCCTTAAAACAATTTGCTGAAAAATTTAGATGACACCCCACACCGAAAACCCCCTGCAGACCGAATAAGAGGGACATCGCTCTATTTTCCAACTAGGAAGGAAGGTACTGAGAGGCCGTGTTATCAAGAACTGGTGAATTCTGGATATGTGTCTACATTTCAAGATCATCCGGAACATTTAGAGTCACTGAAATTGGTGCCACATGATAATGCTATATTGGCTGTAGGTATTACCTCAACACAGGATGATTCATGGACTGAAAGGAGACCAAGTTGGACTTTAAGTGTGTGCACTCAATATTTGCTTTGGCCCTCAATTAACCTGAACACAGGAATTTTGAAATTTAAACCACATAATTGTCATACTCGATTTAAAGCAGAATCTAGATTAAAACCAGGTCAGTGGATGATTTTTACTTATCACACTGAAGGATATGAATTGAATTGAATCTTACTAAAATTAAACTTTGCAAATAACAATATGGAGGGCAGAAAACACCCATGGCATCCTATGAGACTCCGAAGATTGTGTGGAGAGCGAGACATAGCATCTTTGTTGATCATTTTGACATGTGTGATCATAATACCAATCATTATGAGAAAGATTACTGAGGAAGAACTTTCAGATACCCATTTCAAGGACAACATAACTCTGCACAAAGACATGGATATGGATTTGAACGATACAGATTTTTTGAATACTACCTTGGAGCAGGCTGACCCAGGAGTAAATGCTGCTGCATCTGAACATTTGTTCCCAGGTCAGTTGGTTCCAGAGTCTGCGGCAAAACACCGAAATAAACGACAGAGTGACAACTATACAACAGAGGACTCATGGATGGATCTCCCTAATCCCCCTCATCCCTATGCTACTAACATGTGGTGGAGATTTATTAATCATACAGTTAAAAAGTATGCTTCCAGAAACTGTTATGTTTGTGCTCAATTTCCTCATAGTGCTGTAGGAGGAGACTGGTGGCCACACCAGGACCTGAATACTACATTTGAGATAGCTATGATTGCAGTAGCAGCTGTCGTATTACAAAAGACCAAGGGAGTTATGATGTATCAAAAAATGGATACTTGGCAATCAATTGCTATCCCTAAAAGAATCTTTGCTCAGATAGCGACTGTTAAGCATAAACCTAGTAATCTCATCTGTTATGAGCAACCTTCAGAAGCTCCAGGAGCTTCAAAAACTACAGGAGAACAATCCTTGGGAAAATTACCAGAGAAGAAATGCTCAGATATCTACAAGCAAACAAATGCAACTATGAGGCAAAGTTGTATGTCATGTCTTCGTACAGCAGATCAAGTGAATCCTAAACCTGGCATTTCTACAACTACCCATGAAGTACCACATCCACTTGTGGCCTACCGATATCTTCTGACTTCAGAGAGAGGACGAGCAAAATGTCCATTATGTTCAACTGTGCATGTTCCAGATCAACAAGGTACAGGTGTTGTTGAGGGACACTATTGGCTGTGTGGCTATCGTGTGTATTTATCCTTACCAGAGGGGTGGACAGGACTTTGTGCTTTAGTCCAACTGCATGGTGGTGCCATTATCTTACCACATCGATCAATGGAGAATCAACTACGTACTAGAAGAGACCTAATCAACTTCATGAGAGAAAGCCCAGTGCCAAAGAATCATCACATATGGACTATTGCTGAGAAGCTTGTGGCTGCTTTCCTTCCAGCACTGGGAATGGAATCACTGATGGAAGAAGTGGAAATCACCAGATATGAGCTGTCTTCATTTATCAACACGACGAAAATCATGATGGAGGGAATCAGAGAGGAACTGCGAGGACTACGATTTACTGCTCTCCAGAATCGAATGGTTTTGGATCAACTCACTGCAGCGCAGGGAGGCGTTTGTGTTATGGTAGGAGAGACTTGTTGTACCTACATACCAGACAATGATGCGGATGGACATCTTATCGAACAAGGAATAGAGAATATTACATTGTTGTCTACAATGATCGCAAAGAATGAAGTGAACACAGACTCTTCCATTTGGATCTGGTTTAACAGCATATTCCCTAATCTGAATAACATATTGATGTTTGCTGTGTGTATTCTATCGCCAATTCTGATATTGCTGTGTTTTTGGCCTTGCATAATGCAGGCATGTAAGAGAGTTATTCCATCTGGTCCTCATAATCAGATGTTGGTCTATTCAGTCAGTGATGATCAACTCTTTGCAATTGATCAACTCTTTGTAGTTGAGTAAGAAAAGTTACTAAAGTAATTGGTTAAAAGCAGGTGTTATCCGTGTTACGAGATGACCAAGATGGGTCAGTTGGATTTTTATCTTTTATAGCTTGCATACTTCCAATAAGTATTATCCTGGATATTGATTCATTTTGATCATGCAGATAGATTTTCTTTGTAGTAGATATTCCTCTTAAATTAGTAGACTTAATCGTGTGGGACTCTTATGGAGCCCCAAAGGGGGGAATATATTGTGCATAAATCTGATAATTTTGTTGATTGTTGTATTTGCACATTGCACTTTGGTCTCTGTTGTACATCCCACTTATAAGAAGTATTCATAGGAATGATATTACCATAGATGTGTTAATAATCAGACCAATGATTGAGTGTTACAACTGAATATGTGAAGATGATTTGATGATTTAATGATATAATCAGCATACTTAAGCAATGATTGAGAGTTGTTTGAACTATAAGTATATTTTTAATCATGTTAACCAAGTATTGAACAGATTTCAGCAATACAAAATTCAGTGATGTCTTTGAGATCTGTTTGAGGCCTGACCTAGATAAAGTTCAGAAGGTCGAACATGTTGTTCACTTTGTGGCCTGAAAACTGGTACCAGCAGGAAAACTTATTTTTAAAAACCAAGCGAAGGCCGACATTTCACCATTAGATATAAACCTTGTTGCCTAGAAAATAATAGTGGCAGACAAGAGTGATTGGATAATAAAAAATAAAAGATAAAGGGAATTTACCTGATTGGTTTAGGAAAGCACCTCCTTTCCTAAGTTTCACTATAACTGTAGGCTGGAAAACACTTGGTTTTCAGATGACTGGGGACATCTCACTTTGTTTGGCCTGATCAAGTAAAGTTAACTCCATGACACCTGAACCTTCTTTGTCTGAGAGATTTTTTGAACGACTTTTCAAGATCGACTTTTACCACATCAACGTCACCGCAGATGGAGAGCCTTAGCCCACAGCGACAGTGACACCACTACGCAATCCAGCGACTGAGCCTGCATTCTTCCTGGAGCCTGAGCCCCGAGACGCGTCTGACCAGGGGCGTGAGCCGGCAACATCGTCCACCGCCGGAGGAAGTAGGTGGACTTCGTGGGCTTTGAGGGAAGCCCCGCCCATACTCCCACCGCTGAGGGTGAGCTGCAAACTACCTCTGGACTCTTGGACTGGACAAATGACATTGACTTTTCGGTTGTCTGTCTTCGTCAACAAGTGTGTCAGCCCTGGTCCTGTTGGCAACCGGAAATCCCTCAGCTCACCCTTAGCATGTCAGCGCTGTTGGATCGGATTAGCCTCTGGATCTCCAGCCACCAACTACTCCTGAAATGGAGTATGCCATGTCTCCGCCCTCAGCCTCCAAGACCCAGGCTCCACCTCGGTCCTCCGACCCAGTGGCTACACCTCGGCTCCTCTCTCCCTCGTCTTCACCGTGGCCCGTCATCCCACTGGTTCCACCAGGCGCCCTCGTCCATCCGGCTCCGCCTTGGTCAGTCATCGACCATCCACCTCCTCGGGGCTCCTATGCTCTGGCTCTGTCAGGCTACTCTTTCCCTTCGGCTCTACCTAAATCCTCAGTCGCTCTGGCTCCGCTGTGGTCTGCCTTGTCCAAGCCTTCGCCTCGGTCGCCTGACCTATCAGCTCTGCCTCGGCCCTTCGGTGTCACCCGGGCTCTCTGCCTGCTTGGCTCCACCCTGGACTCCTCCCACCTCATCTCCATCGCTCGTCCCCAGGGTTTCATTTGTCTGCTCTCCACCATGGCTCCTCCCTCGACTCTGTCCTGGGACCTCCTCCTGTCTGATCTCTGGGTCCTTCTGTTCACCCTGCTCTGGACCCTTCCCTGCCTTCTTCCTCCATCCTCACCTCCCCAGCCCTATGGACTACCCCCTGCCACCTTCCCTTTACCTATCCCTCGTCCACCTCCTGAGCCCCCACCCCCTCCCCTATTGGTTCGTCAAGATGTGAGGACACGCCTGCGTGAGGTACTGTAACAACTCCGCCGCTGCAAGCCATGCCACCCGCATCACACCTTCACCCGTTCCCATTCACCGGACTTTTAACATTACGGACTACACTTCCCATAATTCACCTGATTACCACCATGATTGCTCTCACACCTGTACCTCATCCGCAGAACACTATATATGCCCTGTCTTTTGTTGTGTCATTTGCCAAGTCTAGTTGTATTGTTTTGTGCACTAGTTTAGACCCTTTTGAAACCTGTGGAAGTTACCTTTTCTCAACTCAACTCAACTTTATTTATATAGCGCTTTTTACAATTTTCATTGTTACAAAGCAGCTGTACATAAGACATATTGACTATAAGCAAAACAATTAAAGTTGTACCTGCAAAAACAAGAAAAAGTTGAAAACACAGAAGACAAACATACCCACATACAAAACACTCCACACACACAATATGCACACGTACTAACACACATAGACATAGACACACACACACGGATGCGCACGCAGACACATACGTACACAGACACACATTCACGCACACACACACGCTCAGTGAGAGCACACATTTAAGATAAAAGAGAGAGAGTCACAGGTCAAATATAACAGAATATAAATTCCTATATGCATATGCGTTGGGGTCCCGTACCAACCGGGGCCCCAACGAGGCTGGTTCGCGTCGCTCGGGGAGACCCAGCGCACCCTCCTAGACTCAGGCAGCGCCATCGCTCTCATCCGGCCCGCCGTCGTCCGGCCACAACCGGAGTGCAAGTCTACCATACCTATTACGTGTGTGCACGGAGACACTCGATACGAGCCGGTGTGGCGCGTGGCCATCTCTGGGGAACCTGGAACCTGGCACGTAGAGGTGGGCAACGTTCTTGAGCTGCCAGTGTCCGTGGTGTAGGGCCACGATTGGCCAGGATTCGAGCGGTTGTTGGTCACCCTGGGCCGGCCGAGAGAGGAACTGGGGGCCACCGCAGACATCGTCCACCACAGTCAAGGACCCGCCAGCCGGCGCTGCTGGCCAGGGGAAGCGAGAGAGAGGGTGAGTGCCAACCTTCATACTCCAATCTCTATCTCGACCTCTTTCAACAGATTACCGTTGGAAGAGCGTTTGGACGAGAACTGCGCAAAGATGAGTGATTAAAGGGAACGGATGAGGGAACGGATGCTCCAACTAGGGGTAATTGAAGCATCACGTAGCCCGTGGTCCAGCCCGTTGTGATGGTCCTCAAGCAAGACGGCACCCTCCGGTTTTGCAATGACTTCCGGAAACTCAACGAGGTCTTTACCTTTGACGGGTACCCCATGCCCCGGGTCGATGAGCTCCTAGACCGACTGGGCTGGGCCCGGTACATCACGACGCTAGACCTGACTAAAGGCTGCTGGCAAGTGCCTCTGTCCCCTACATCCAAGGAAAAGACGGCATTCAGCACTCCCAGCGGCAACTGGCAATACCGGGTCCTCCCATTTGGGTTACATGGGGCCGCCACGACCTTTCAAAGAATGATGGATATCCTATTTCGGCCCCACCAAAACTACACAGCAGCATATCTGGACGATGTCATCAACCACGCTGAGACTTGGGAGTACCATCTAGTGCGACTCCGGAGGGTGCTGGACGAGCTACGATGGCTGGACTCACAGCCAACCCCAGGAAGTGCCACTTAGGACTTTCTGAGGCCAAGTACCTAGGATACCAGATTGGCCGGGGTATAATCAAGCCGCAACCGATGAAAGTGGAAACCGTCCGGGCGGCTGCCCGACCGACCACCAAGACACAGGTACGAGCATTCCCCATTTCTCCTCGATAGCTAGCCCCCTGACAGACCTTACCAAAAAGGGGCAGCCGGAGAAGGTGTGTTATACGATGGAGACTCATGTACAATGTGTCTCATGTACAGCTGCTTTTTAACAATGAAAATTGTAAAAGCGCTATATAAATAAAGTTGAGTTGAGTTGAGTTGAGACAGAAGAGGCATTCCAGGCCCTGAAACAAGCCAACTATGGTTGGCTAACTGAGACCAGTTTTACTGCACCTATGCATTGTTCTTTTGTTGCAAAAATTTCTTCTATTGTTTTCCCCTACTTTGTAAGCCGCTTTGGATAAAAGCATCTGCTAAATGATTAAATGTAAATCTAAATGTTACCCATTCATTTGATGTTTCAACTGACTTCTGTTCATCTGTCCACCGGGCAATAAACCCCAAGTCAACGTCTTGGTTACGGATGTAACCTAAGCTCGTTCGTCCTTGAGAACCTATCGCCTCCGACTATTTCAGAAAAAGCCATTGAAATTGGTGAATGAAATTTGCCCCCTGATATCCAGGTATAAAAGGGAGACTTTTATGCATTCATTCACCTTTGTGCTGAGGAGCCTGAGACCTCTCTCGACTGTTACATCCGTAACCAAGACGTTCCCTTTCTGTTGGTCTCTCGACGTTGTGTCGAACCGACAAATGGGGTTCCTCTGGAAAATGCCACTGCGCTGTGCTGCGTCACAATCTCTAGCGAGGCGACGCTGACTGGCCTAGGCTTGTCAAACGTGAGCACCATCGCGAAACTTGTGACCATCCAGTGGAGAGGTAGGGGGGTCCCAGAGCTTTACACGAAAGGTGGGACGCCCCCTACCACTGGCCGTCACAGGCGGAGGCCTGTTTCTCTAACAGCGAGAAGCCGCCCGACACCGTAAAGGCCACTCGGTAAGCTTTATTCCCCCTGGGGGAAAAACAATGCAGAGACCACTTCCCGCCATAGGGAGGAGATTAGTGGAGACACCAGCATGGTCTCACCATCAGGGGAGAGCTCATCGGAAAAATATGCAGACTGAAGAGTTAACCGTAAGGTGGGAGTCCACCTAGGGAGGTCATGGGTTGCCGGCGCGGGAACCACTCATGAGAATACATCAGACAGAACCACCCAGTGGGGGGGGGGTTACCACGTCTGGAGCACAAGGTCTGGTTAGAGCTATATGGTAAATAACTCAACTGTTACCCGGCCTAAGGGGGCAGGGCTGCTCTGTCCAGCCCGACCCCCAGGAAGGTGCTTAGTGATGGATGGAATGCCTATTCTTCACCCAGTGGGGGGAAGAAGGGAGGTGGAAATAATGCACTGACCCACCTAGAGGGAAGGTGCTTTTGCCGGCGTACGTTCTACCGGTTGCCGTTTCTCACCTGTTGCCCTGCAAGACACAAGCTGACACCGGTTCCACTCGGAGGTTGTAAAAACTCGTGAAGGTGTTGGGCGTAGCCCAACCTGCAGCTCGGCAGATGTCTGCCAAAGAGGTGCCCTGAACCAGTGCCCACGAGGAGGCCACACCCCGGGTGGAGTGTGCCCTCACTTCCAACGGGCAGGGGCGATCTTGAGACCGGTACACCGTAGCAATGGCGTCCACGATCCAGTGCGCCAGTCTCTGTTTGGTGACAGCCCTCCCCTTCTGCTGACCTCCAAAACAGACAAAGAGTTACTCAGAGCTTCTGAAGCTCTGCGTGCGGTCCAAATAGAGGCGCAACGCACGTACTGGACACAACACGGACAGGGCTGGGTCTTCCTCCCCGGTGGGGAGCGCCTGCAATTTCACCACCTGGTCCCGAAAGGGCATGGTGGGAACCTTGGGCACGTAGCCAGGCCGTGGTCTCAGGATCACGTGAGAGTTTCCAGGCCCGAATTCTAGGCATTCTGTGGGCACAGAGAATAATTGTAGATCCCCTACCCTCTTGATGGATGCGAGCGCCACCAGGAGAGCCGTCTTCATCATCAGATGAGAAAGAGCGGCCTCCCCCAGGGTCTCGAAGGGGGCCTCTGGAGGCCCGCCAGGACCACTTCCAGGTCCCAAGAGGGTACGGAGCGTGGACGAGGCGAATTAAGATTTCTCGCAACCCTTAGGAACCTCATGCTCAGGTCGTGCTGTCCTAGAGACTTGCCAGCCACTGGTTCGTGATGTGCGGCGATCGTGGCTACATACATTTTCAGTGTGGAAGGGGAGAGATTTCCCTCAAGTCTCTCTTGTAGGATGGACAACACGTTCCCGATCGAGCATCTCTGTAGGTCTTCTCCTCGAGAAGAACACCAGGACAAGAAGAGACTCCACTTCAAGGCGTACAGCCGCCTAGTGGCAGGGGCCCTAGCCCGAGTGATTGTCTCAACCACCGCAGGGGGTAGGCCACTCAGGATCTCCTCGTCCCGTCCAGGAGCCAGACAAGGAGGTTCCAGAGGTCTGGTCTCGGGTGCCACAACGTGACCTTCCCCTGCAAAAGAAGGTCCTTTGTCAGGAGAATCGGCCAGGGAGGAGTTGTTGTCAGAAGCATCAGCTCTGAGAACCAAGTGCGATTGGGCCAGTAGGGTGCAACCAGTACCACTTGATGCTCCTCTTCCCTGACCTTGCACAGCACCTGTGCAATGAGGCTCACTGGGGGAAGGCGTACTTCCACTTGTCCCGCGGTAGGCTGTGCGCTAAGGCATCCATGCCGAGGGGACCCTTGGTCGGGGAGTACCAAAGCGGCAATGGGTGGAGTCCGGGGAGGCAAACAGGTCCACCTGTGCCTGGCCGAACCGCTCCCAGATGAGCCGGACTGCGTGGGGATGGAGTCGCCACTCTCCGCAAAGCGTCAACTGATGAGAAAGCGCATCGGCTGTCTGGTTCAGATCGCCCGGAATGTATGTGGCCCGCAAGGACGTTGTCACCTGCTGACACCAGAGGAGGAGGCGCCAGGCGAGTTGTGTTAGCTGCCGTGAGTGTATGCCACCTTGGCGATTGATGTACGCTACGGCAGTTGTGTTGTTCTACCGGACCAGCACATGCTTGCCCTGCACAAGGGGCTGCAGCCTCCTCAGTGCAAGTAGCACAGCCAGCAACTCTAGGCAGTTGATGTGCCAGTGCAGCATGGGAGCATCCCTGCCTCTGAATGAGGTTGAGAGGATGCCCCAAAACTTGGGCGAATTGGACCACCCTATCCACCGCAATGGCCTGTGAAGCAGTAGCCAGGCTCCCAGGAACCGAGAAAGGGGGACTAGGGGTTCGATCTGCTTCATCTTCACCCCGGGTGGTGGTTCGATGGCGGGCAGAGCGGATCCCTTGCCGGGGAGGAGGTCGGCTCTGCTGACTTACCTGCCCGGCGATGTCGCAGCTCAATGCACTGTCTGACTGAGAGTGCTGAGGGCTGCTGAGTAACACAAAGCCAAGTTGCTGACCACCGTCGCGTGGAGGGTGAGAGCGGCTGTAATCCTACCCCAGAGAGAGATGAAGCTCTTTTTGTGAGTATGTGGGCGCCAGGCCCCCGGAGGGGCCCAGCAGGTGCTGAGACGGGGCAGGAACCGTCCCAATCCGACCGCCCAGCGATGGGATGGCTGGTGGCGGGCCCCATGGTGTACTCAATCTCCCTGGGGACCGCTTCTGCTTCCGCGACGGCTGCTGACGGGGCGGTGGCTTCCTCTTTGACGCCCTGTTCCAAGAGGCCGCCTGCCTAGGGGCCGCTGGAGCCGGAATCGGCGACGAGGAGGGCCGGGGCTGCTGGGAAGCAGATGCCGCACGGGATATCGACAGCCGGAAGGTGGCCGAGTTCGTGTCGGGGCAGGATGTGTTTAATGGCCTCTGTCTGCTTCTTCAACATCGAGAACTGCTGGGAGAAGTCCTCGTCAGTATCACCAAACAGCCTCCCCTGCGAGATGGGTGCATCGAGAAAGCGAACTTTCTCAGCGTCACGCATCTGCGCAAGGTTGAGCCAGAGGTGTCTCTCCTGGACCACCATAGTGGACATTGCCCGACCCAGTACCGCGCGGAGGTGACTGCGTGGTCACCTTGGAGTTCCTGCATAAGCGCTGGGTCGGTCTTACCCTCGTGGAGCTCTCTCAACGCCTTGGCCTGGCAGGATGGCCATAGCGTGGAGAGAGGAGGCAGCATTGTAAGCTCTCGACACCAGAGATGCCGAAACCCTACATGCTTTGGACGGGAGTCTAGGTCCCCCCAGGTGGCCACCACCTGCGGGCACGAGTGCACCGTGGCGGCACACTCTACCTGGGGGACATCGACATATCCTCTAGCTGCCTCACCCTCGAGGGAAGAGAGGGTGACAGAACTTGTTTGACGTGGATGCGCCAAAAAGGGGGCATTCCAGGTCTTACTAGGTTCCTCATGCACTTCCAGTAAACACGGCACTGGGGGCAGGCACGGCTTAGAGCCGCGCTCAAACCCGAGGCACCATGTATCCAGCCGCGAGCTGACATTTCAACGTCCGCTTCTTCCTGGGCTCGACTCCCTGAGGGAGGGAGTTTCGAGGAAATGTCGGAGTCGGATGGCAGTACGTCACCCCCCGATGCTGCAAGGGACATCTTATCATCACCACGCACCGTTTCCGAATACGTGGTTGAGGAACAAGACGGTGGGACCGTCTCCTGGGGAACGGTCAGACAAGTGAGACAAGGTGCGAACGGTCCGTGAGCCAGTTGCTTGCGAATTAACGCTCACAGTAATCCTCATATCACCCTCTCTGCTTGCCGTAACGGACGGCAGGGCCATAGCCACTGCAGTCACGGAACGGGGAACACAGCCATCCATGAACGCAACATCTGAATCGTCAACCGCCTGCCGTATTCCACAACGTCTGCCCCAGCGTGCTGGAAGCAGACATCGTGTCCGTCCCCCTCCTCGATGAGTGTGTTGCACCCATGAGAACAGCGGAACATGCTATGCTTGAGAAATTTGCTCTTTTGGAGAAACGCCCAGGGGAAGTCGCCGCAGGAAGGGACAGTCCGCTGCACCACGTCGTAAGATTCCAGCAGTAATTCGGCGTAGAGTTTGAAGTCTCGAAGTCAATCATGTGTGAAGGCTCCGAAGAACAAAAGGTGAATGAATACAGCACGCCGTCTCCCTTTTATACCCGGATATCCGGGGGTGGAGCCCGGCATGCAAATTTCATTCGCCAATTTCATTGGCCTTTACTAAACTAGTCAGAAGTTGATAGCTTCTCAAGAGCGAACCCCAGCTTTCGGCTCGACACAATGTCGAGAGACCGACAGAAAGCGGTTACTAACGTAACCTTGGTTCCCTGAGATACGGGAACGAGTACTGCGTTCCTGGCCATGCTTACAAGCTGCAGCTGGTCGTTGCTTCAGTCGAAGTAACCTGTGGACCTACGGTGATGTGCCTACTTAAAAAGCCATAAACCCCGCCCAGTTTGGCGGGCTCCATCGCCATAGGTCCGTGCAGCTTCGCTGCCATTGGTTCGAATATTTACTTTGTACGAACCAATGGCCATGCAGTTTTCACTGCATTATTAAATAGCTTCAGTCATCAGAGAAAAATGAGTTTTCCCCATAGCGTCCAGCGGGGTTACATTAGTAACCGAGTACAGTTGCTTTATAGATTTTAAAAAGGACTTTGATTTGGTTTGGCACAACGGGCTCTTTCTAAAACTCACCCAGAGTGGAATAGGAGGAAAATGTTATGATGTTATAAAGAACATGTGGACAACAAGTTCATTGGTAATTGTTTTATTAAAATCAACAATGAAAGAACTGACTATTTTAGACAGACTAAAGGAGTTCGCCAAGGATGTTCTCTAAGCCAGACTGTAACAATGTTCAAGACAAGGAATGAAGAGGAAAAGGTCGGCTTGAGTACTACTGGCTCTTTTATTAGAATACTTGCGTCACACACGACGTTGCGCCACTCGCACTCACAAAAAAAACCCATCAACATATACTCCACAGTCTCGGGTAAAGATTCTTTCAGTTTCTCAGGCAGCCAGTAGTAGTCCTGTCTCTCTCTCTCTCTTGGCTCTGCTTCTCTGCAGGCTTTATGCTCCCCAACGCCACTTACTGGAATGAGACACAGGTGTTTGTCATTTGCACTTGCCCCATTTACTCACCGCTCGTCTCCCAGCTCTCTCTCTCCCGCTGTACACCTCGCTGAACCACGCCCCCCTTGCCACACAGACTTTATTCAATATTTATATCAAAGAATTGGCCACAAAGATTGAAGAATCCTCTGAAATTAAATGTATTTTGTATGCAGACGACCTTCTGCTATTGTCACCAAATGAAGAAGCTCTGCGTGAAAGTCTGTCAGTTCTAGAACATTACTGCAGTAAATGGGCCTTACCAATAAACATGGACAAGTCCAAAATAATCATATTTCTAAAGAAAAGTTGTTTTACAGACAAAAAATACCTTTTTACACTTGTGGGAAACAATTCTTAGTCATGTGACAAACTATAATTACTTGGGTCTGACAATCTCTGCTTCAGGACAATTCAACCTGGCAATTAAAGAACTTGTTGACAAAGCCAGTAGAGTTTATTATGGTATAAGAAAAACACTATTTCAATTTAACCTCCCTGTTAAACTGCGGCTGAAAATCTTTGATGGGGTCATCAAACCCATTCTTCTGTATGGTAGTGAAATCTGGGGCCCCAAATTCCAACTGAACTATGAATCCTGGGACAAATGTCCAGTGGAAATTTTCCAACTTGAGTTTTGCAAAAACATCTTGGGAATTCACAGGAATAACTCAAATCTGGGATGTAGAGCAGAATTTGGAAGGTTCCCTCTTCTGTCTGAAATCCAAAAGAGGGCATCTAAGTTCTTGTTTCACTTATCTGATAGTTCACCAGACAACTACCATCACAGTGCATTCAGACATAATACAGCACATCCAGAGAGTGACCCTTTACTACACCTTCTGAACAAACATCAGCTGAACTAATCAGATCAGTTCAGACAGGCCAAACTCGGACAAATTTTAAACACAACTCAAGAAGAATATCTTCATCACTGGCAAAATAAGATCAATGACATAAACAAATTAACTTGATTCCAGAAAATAAAAACTGACTATAAATTGGCACCATACCTAATAAACCTGAAAGACTACAGGTAGAGAAAGCTTGTGTCAAAATATCAGCTGAGTATACACAGTCTGTGTATAGAGACATGTCGACACAGACAGTACTGGACATTGAGAGATCATCGATTGTGTTCAAACTGCACTGATGGTGTTTTAGAGGATGAACTTCACTTTCTCACTCAATAGTAAATATCAATCCATTAGACAAAAGTACTGTACAGTATGTTCATCCTGAATTCCATAGAGTGAATGATGTAGAAAAATGATCATATCTTTTGGTAGAAAAACGATCATATCTTTTGGGAGAAATGGTTGGATGTATTGATCTGTCAGCACAATACTTGTTCTTTTGTCATAACATGAGAGATAAAAACTCAATCGTATTAATACAACTGTTAGTTTGGGTCCTTATACATGTTTTAAAAATATATATTGTTGCAATGTATTTTTGGGTGTTTTTTTTTTTGTCGTTTGGTTTTGTTTTTGCTCTTTTTTTTCTTTCTTAATGTTGATACTGTATGTCCTATTATTACTCAATGCTTTGGCAATATTTGTGGTATTCCACATTCATGCCAATAAACCTCATTCAAATTTGAGAGAGAGAGAGAGAGAGAGAGAGAGAGAGAGAGAGAGAGAGAGAGAGAGAGAGAGAGAGAGAGACTATTCAGAAGTGATTCACTCCTCAGGGGCCATTATGAAAATATGAAGTACTCTGACTGAGCCCTAGAAAAGGATTAATAATTTTAAATGCCACTGAAATTAAAAGGCCCCAAACAATAATTACTTCTGCTTGCTGTTGCCACCCACGCTTTCCATGACTTAACCTGTGGTCAAAGGTGGCATACGGATGTGTACAACCAATCATTGAAGTCGAAGCCAAAAGCTCTGTTCTCTATTTCCTTGTATGCTCTGTTCTTTTCTTCCAGTTTTAATTGATATTCTGGCCGCTTTTCATCCTCCTCCTGGGTTCAACCTTTCAGAAGCAAAACTTGACAGTGATATTTCAATCAAAATCTTGCCAGAGTTAACTGTTCTGCTCCAGTGTTTATGAAATCACTGATATTTGCCTTTGGTTGTTTGGTTTTGTTTAGTGCCGTAGGCACCATATATGTTAAGAGAGCCCCCCAAAATGTCAGTTTAGTGGCTGACTGATCTGGGATTTCAATGGTGATTATTCAATTATTACATTTGGTCCATCTTTTCCTAAGTCTGTGGTTACATCTGTGCTCACATAATTGTAATTCCACGATGGAAAATCAGCTCCTGATTAATTATGAGATGTTAGATGTTGTTCACTGTATTGTTAAAGAATATACAGCAAGCTCTGTCCTGTTAAGAATGGATACATATCCGTATATGTTTGAGTTGTTTTTGTGTTAAGTTTTGTTAAGTAGAACGTGCATTTGATATAATCATTTTTATCATGGCGTGTTGTTAGACAGTGAGTATTTCTTTTTTATTGCAAGGTGTCTGCGTGTCATACTTCACTGAGCTGTGACACAAGGGTGCCATTCAAATCAAAACCCTGTGATGAGACTGTAAACACATTGGCTTTGCATACTATCTTTGCATACTATTTCCTTCAATCGAATTGTGAATGAATATCACTCAAACAGTTTTCAATAGCCTACCTTTTCTCACCATGACTATGATACATGGGACCAGAATTTCACGGAGAATTGTGTTGTCATCATCTTTAACATTTTAGATTCTTTTTAAGGGCAGTTACTGCCTGCTTTAGATTAGCATCCATTGATATTACTCATTACATTTAAATGAAAAACCTTTGCTGTAAACAGAGTAATGCAAAAAGATAAACTGTGTCTTTTCACTTGAAAAGCCACAGTGGCATGAACAACTTTATTATTTTCAGTATTTAATATAGCTTACAGGAAAAAATATTTTCTGGAAAACCAAATAGTACTTGAAACAATAATCACAAACATATGGACACAATGTCTGTGAGGACAGAAGCTTTGGTTTTGATGTTTAAATATGACAATAAGTTATTTTCTATCTAGAATGAGCTTTCCAAAAGGTATTATGTACAATGTATTTTCTTCTCATCCCCTTTGTTAATAGTAAGTGTAACCCTAAAAGCACCCATTTCTGGTTGTTGGTTCACTCTCTAGCTCTCTTGCACAGAGATAAGAAATATAAGTGGTGATTCTCCGTAGTCTGGCTCAGAGATCCATGGTAAATGGTTGTGAAATGGTGGGAGAAAAGGGGATTTGGCAAGACGGGTTAGCACAATGACATTGTCTGGGCTACAGCCCTCCAACTCATCTGACTTCAGTAAAAAGCCCTGTCAGGATTTCCTGTCAAACAGGGGATTTTCCCCCTTAACTTCTCCTTTAGTGTCTAGACAGTGGTTGTCTTGCTTCGTTGGTTCCCTTGGACAGAGGCCAAATCTCCTGTCTTGATTAGAAAGCCATGTTATCAGAGCCTCAGAAGGGAGAGCCAAGCCCAAGCGAGTGTCACTCATGTGGGATGTGGGATGATTTTAGGTTTCCTTTCTCCCTTCTCATGAGAGTGGCCTTGACCAGGGCCACATTGCAGTTGCTACTGGACACATATGTCTGCCCATCAAAAAGCAGCGTCCAGGGTTCCAGTGATGCGCAGTGGAGACAGACCCTGCAGCTTAATAAACCTGATGGAGAAATGTAGATTTTTTTATTAAACGGGTCATTTGACGGGATTTCATGTTCTGCTTTTGATTTAGTGTGTTATTTAACCGTTTGTGCATGTAATGTAATACTGACCTTCAAAGTCACAAAACCAAAAGTTTTGCACACAATTATTTGGTCTAAGTAAAAGAGAAGTCTGATCGAGATCTGCCTAAAATGCCTTTATCAATCACGCCCCCACATTTCCACGTCAGTGTGGTAATGTTTGCATGACGCTACCTGAATATACACACAAAGAAGAAGTCTTCAGCTTCAGTTATTGCAGCCCTGGTGCTGGAGCTGCCATATCACAGCGGAAATGCATATGACAAAATAAAACCATACCTCTGTAAAGCGCCCTTCTGGTTGATCTGTAGGTTTTATCATTACCACTAGGTTTAAAGCCAAAATCAATGCTGGTTTTACTATTTATGCACCTACATGTATTGTACATGTATTTATGCTATTTATTATACCCGGCCCATGCAAAGCCACTCCAAGTGGGTGGTGAGGCACATTGATGATTGTTCCAGGATAAGATTTGCTAGTTTTGGGCTTTCACAAAACTGGCTTGCATTTGAACTGTGCTTGCATATTCATTATGATCTGCTAGTTTCATTATTTAATCTGACACTGATTCTAGTTTTTGATTGATACAATTACAGCATTTTCAAGAAAACACATCCTTTGTCGTATACTGTATCATGAGATTCTGTTTACGGCATATTTTGTGTCATGGTTGGCACAGTTGAAGAAAATGACCTCAGCATCTCCACCAACTGACAATAGGCTTTCATAACATAAACACTGAAGGCAATATTTGTGTGGGTGTGAACTCTTGTGTTGTTTTTGGTTTAGTGTTACACAACCAACTACTTGTCCAAATACAGTATGTAGGGTGAGGTGAAAGGGTAAAGCAGCAGAATTGACACAAAACTGTGTGCAATACGTAACTGGACAGCAAACAATATGTGACAAAAGTCCACAAAGCTGCTCTCTCCTCCTGGCCATTACAATAGACTGCATGACCCAGTAAGGTTTGAAGGTACATATATTCCCTTGACACAGGCCACAAGGGTAATGCATCACCCATTCAGACCATTCGTGGGTTTATGTCCATCTTTGCTGGAAAACGTCTGAGGTCTCTGAAGTAAACATCAATCCCTAAATTGTGCATGGTTCCTTGTTTGAAGTCTATTGTGGCTTAATTCCCCAGCCAGGTAACACAAGAATGCCCCTTTTCTTCTGGGCATAGTTGATCCACAATATTGTCTACTGGTCCTTAATTCCTCTCTATGCAAGGTAACTCTCCAGCTCCGAGTCATTCAGAGTCCTTTCTCTACATCTTGAAAGGACAGCCTGTGTTGTGAAATGAAAAGGATTCAATAGATGTGAATGATTTATTCAAGGGAAAGCATCAACACTTTGGTATGAGAAGCAAAGCGCTATTCTTTCCTGAAGGACACACACTTGTTTGCAGTAGCACAATAGAAGTAGATTCTATGCCAGTTTAAATCTGTTCCCAGTTTTTCTCCTTTATTTTTTCACATATACAAATTAATTGATAAGAGGTAGTTTTAGAAAATAAAAGTTTTGGCCTAGAAATTTTATGCAACAAGTCAAATTAGATTGCCAAATATTTCATTACGGTCTTGTTAAACGGTTGCTACGTTAATCTGTTTTGTTGCTATGGGTGTGGCTTCATAGCTTCATGAAGATCCTGGGAGACTGATTAGTTTACTGAGTTAAATGTGCCCATCCACTTGTCTCTATGACATTGTGCACAGTAAAAAGAAAAAGTGCCTCAAATATCCTGTTGTGTACTCAAAGAACCTTAAATTGTATTTTAAGTGCTCCAAAGCTCTTTTTCTCAATAAAAGGGTTATGGTGGAACCATCTACAGTCTTTGTGGTTCTTCCAGGAACCTAGAAGATTCTTGAATAACCCCATATTCAGTTGTGAAGTTCTGGAGTCACCTTTTCACTACACTGGGACCTCAAAGTGCTTTGCGGGTTATTGAAGGAACTCATATTCTAAAAAATGGTTCTTGTAAGATCTGTAAACTTGTAAGTGGTTCCTGGAGAATCTCTCTTGTACAAGACAGTATCTAGAGGAACCCCACAAAATTCTGCATGAAATAGGGATTTTTAGTGTCTGATCATTTTGGTGTTTTATGAGAATAAGAATAGTCCAAAGTATGTTTTTTTGGCCCCTGCTAAGTGAACACATTTTAAAATCATGCACATGATTAGAAAAGGCTAAATGTTATTTAGAAAAATTTCAGCAAGCTTTTAGATTATTTTATATTCTTACTATTTGTATTATATGATTAATTATATTAATATATTATAAATAAACATTTTTATTCTATAAGTAGATCCTAAGTCACTGAAATCTTTTGACAATGTAAACGTTGTTGTGCTTTCCATCCAAACAAACTGCAGCTGCTTTGTGTGTTTATTGTGCAGTCTCGCCCTCCACAGTACTGTGGCGCTGTTGGCCCAATGTCGCAGCGTCAAGGCATGTGCTATGTGCCATGTGGCGCTTTCGTTAGTATGTGTGTTTAACTTTTTCCAGCTCTGCGCAGACCGATCACCTTATGACAAAAAACATACGGACTTAGAATAACATCTCTAAAGCATACAGAGCAGTCAGTTCACAAATAGCTCTCACTGTGCTTTGATGTCGCCGATCCGTCTGCGATCAAACATCATTGGCACGATTGTTCACCGGTTTTGTTCCGCTCGCGCGACAGTTGGGAATTCAAAATAACGGATTGCAACAACCTCTCGACTGTCCCATTGGATGTAAGTAAAGTCAAAATATATAAATAACTTAAATATACTAACTATATACTATTTATATAAATGTATACTCTGACACGTCTAATTGTATGGCCGCTTTTGGCTTTTTAAACCATTTATTTACACAGTGTATGCAGCGCATGTTTTAGCCGAGATGCTAACGAATATAAGTTAAGATAAAGCTTGTGGGGCTAACGTTAAAAGGATAACGTTAATGTTAAATGACAAACAATGACTTTTAGCCACTTTTAGGGTCCGTGTATCATCTGATCATTTGATTATTCCATTCAATATAACAAACGGAAAAAAAACAGTCGATATTTCGTTTTTCTACGGAGCCCGTCTGGTCACCTCTCGGAGAAAAAAAAACAAGACCCGCAAATCCGTGGCCACAGTTTTGTAATTCGTTCCATCAGTTTACAAAACCGTGCTCTCGGATTAATAAACTGTACCCACGAGTTTACAATCCGTGTTCTCGGTTTTGTAAACCGTCCCCTCAGTTTTTGAAATCTGTACCCACGAATTCATAATCTGTGCCCACGCTTTCGCAATCCGTGCGCACGGTTTTGCAAACTGTA
>NC_079896.1:16351582-16409296 GCF_024868665.1 Triplophysa rosa | reverse complement strand
AACTTAGACCCCAATGAACTAGGAAACTATAGACCGATTTCAAATCTCCCTTACCTGTCTAAAATACTAGAAAAAGTAGTGTCCACTCAGTTGTGCTCTTTCTTACAAAATAATGACATACACGAAAAATTCCAGTCAGGCTTTAGACCGCATCATAGTACTGAAACTGCGCTCGTTAAAATTACAAACGACCTGCTTATAGCATCAGATAAAGGTAACATCTCACTCCTAGTCCTGCTTGACCTTAGTGCTGCGTTCGATACTGTAGACCATAAAATACTTCTAGATCGCTTACACAATTATACCGGTATTCAGGGACAGGCACTACAATGGTTCAGATCTTACTTATCAGACAGACATCAATTTGTCCATTTAAATGGGGAATCATCAAATCTAACGCAAGTAAATTATGGATTACCTCAGGGATCGGTTTTAGGACCCTTGCTATTCTCCATATACATGCTGCCCCTTGGAAACATTATTAGAAAACATGGAATTAGCTTCCACTGTTATGCAGATGATACTCAGCTATATATCTCATCAAGACCAGATGATTCCTTCCAACTATCCAAATTGGCAGAGTGCATCGACGATATAAAGCATTGGATGACTTGTAATTTCCTTCTTTTAAATTCTAATAAAACAGAAATATTACTTATCGGACCAAAGACACGTGAGCAGAATATTTCGGATTATGACCTGCAAATTGAAGGCTGCACTGTTACTCCAACAAATACAGTTAAAGACCTGGCGTTATATTAGACAGCAACCTGTCATTTAAAAATCACATCTCAAATGTCACAAAAACAGCCTTCTTCCACCTTAGAAATGTTGCCAAATTGCGAAATATTTTATGTGTGGCTGATGCAGAGAAGCTTATTCATGCATTTGTGACCTCAAGACTTGATACTGTAATGCACTGCTTAGTGGTTGTCCTGCATCATCAATAAACAAACTACAGTTAGTTCAGAACGCAGCTGCCAGAGTTCTAACCAGGTCCAGAAAATACGATCACATAACCCCAATGTTATCAACCCTTCACTGGTTACCCATTAAGTATCGTATTGACTTTAAAGTTCTTTTAATTACTTATAAAGCCTTAAACGGTTTAGCCCCTACCTACATAACAGAGCTTCTACCACACTACAACCCATCACGCTCTCTAAGATCTCAAAACTCCAGACTTTTGATAACACCTAGAATAACTAAATCCACCAAAGGGGGTAGAGCTTTCTCATACGTAGCACCTAAACTCTGGAATAGCCTCCCCGATACTATTCGAGGGTCAGACACACTCTCCCAATTTAAATCTAGATTAAAGACACATCTTTTCAGCCAAGCATTCACTAATACATAGCTAATGAACAGCAGCTACGCTAATTATTCTCTTTCTGTTTCTGCCCTCGCCTCGGGATGCCCATCCCGAGGTAGGGAGAGATTCCGCCAGGCCCAGATGAACGTCATATGCCCATCCACAACTAGAGATTACGCCAGCTACATCGGAAAATCCCGTGCCATCCTCCTGCGAGAGCCTGCGGACTGACTGACCATCCAGCTCCATCCAAGGCAATTCCATCACCACCCAAGAAAAAGGCGACCATCTGGCCGGCCCAGCTCAGACAATTCCATCCCCAACCGAGAGCAAAGACGGACTACCTGTCACATAAATGCTAAATTTACAATACTTGGTATTTAATGCTAAACTTACATCACAGACAGCAGTTTGAAGTTATGGCTGCACTCAGTGACTTTGATTGGAGGTAGCTGGGTGGGTGTTGTAGGGAGTGGGGGGGCTTGTTGGTTGTGGTTCGGGGCGTTTCATTTGTTGGGACTGTGTGGGTCTGGTCTGGTTGGTCTTGTTTTGTGGTCGATGTCGGACAACAGAGGAATAAAGTTAATTATGCCATTACTACTTTTCCCTGGTTGTTCCTCTGTTGTCTGTTGTTGATCGCGGAATGGGACCGGGTTGGACCTGCACGGTTTCGGCGGGTGGGGCTTCCTGGGTCGCGGCTCGTGGGCTCTCCCTGTTCTTCGTGGACGTTGCTCGGTGGCTTTGGTCGGGGTCACTGAGTGCAGCTATGACACGTCAGAGGAGATCTGGCCCTCCCGGCTGAGCCTGGTTTCTCCCGAGGTTTTTTTTCTCTCCATTATTCATCATTGGAGTTTGGGTTCCTCGCCACAGCAGAGCAGTGCAGTGTTGGCTTGCTCACCGGGAGACTGCATTTATTTATTTATTTATTCATTTATTTATTAGATATTATTTATTATAATGATCTTGCTTGGTCTATAAACACCATGCACTGTGCTGTGTTTTACCTTTCTGTGTTTTTCTTATTTGCTCCTGTAAAGCTGCTTTGGAACAATGCACATTGTGAAAAGCGCTATATAAATAAAATTGAATTGAATGAAATTATACTTAAAACATATGCAGTGGATTGATTCATATTATTTCTTTTCTTTATAACTCTTTGTGTGTGTGTGTTTATCTAGATAATTTATGACTCCAACCCCCAACTTTCTCTGTTCTCCCTGCCTGCCACAGCAACCCCCCACGAGCGAAACAGAAAGCACACGACAAAATCACACAGCCCAATGAAACAAATGAAAGAAAACACTTATTGATTATATTGATATTTAAATCATACTTTTATCTGAAAAATATTCCCACGACGTTATCTAAATCCCTCTTTTTGGTCTCCATGTCTTATTCGCAGGGGCAACCAAGGCCAACAGACCCAGCCCACCCTGATGCTCATCCTTGCACTGCCTGGGACACCTAAGGCCAACAGGCGCAGCTCCTGTTCTCTTTTTGCCATAAATACATATCTACTTTAGCAATGCAAAATTGTGAAATGTACTATAGAAATAATTTTTACTTTGACTACCTATATGGATCCTCACACCACCTGGTAATAGCAGGAAACCCATTTGGAGAGAACAGCATTGTTTTCTCTAGCTCGCAAGGATTTGCTATTTGGCAAATTACAACTTTACCATGGGTGTAGGCCTTGCTATGAGAGACTACTTTTTTGCTGGACTTTTTTACAATTGTACATTTGTACAAAGTACCTGAAATATTTCTGTATGTACAGTATATTTAAAATTAAGTCAAATTATTTGGTTAGTTTTGTTAAGATAAAGACTTTTCTTTTATAACAATATCACCAACACAATATTAATTATACAGGTACATGTGATTTCATGAATTTAGAATGGTAATATTCGATATTGACCATTCTGTAAATATTTATTCAATGTAAATTGTTGTTGTTTATCAATAAACTGTTGTATTTGATTTAGTATTTCTGCACTGTAAAAATAAAAGGTGCCTCAAATATCCTGTTGTGTACTCAAAGAACCTTAAACCTTATTTTAAGTGCTTCAAAGCTCCTTTTCTCATAATAGGGTTATTGGTGGAACCATTTATAGTCTTTGTGGTTCTTCCAGGAACCTAGGAGATTCTTGAATAACCCCATATTCAGTTCTGACGTTCTGGAGTCACCTTTTCACTACACTGGGACCTCAAAGTGCTTTGCGGGTTATTGAAGGAACTCACACTATAAAAAATGGTTCTTGTAAGATCTGTAAACTTGTAAGTGGTTCCTGGAGAATCTCTCTTGTACAAGACTGTATCTAGAGGAACCCCCCAAAATTCTGCATGAAATGGGGATTTTTAGACTGATCATTTTGATGCTTTATAAGAATAGGCCAAAGTTTGGTTTGTGGTCCCTGCTATGTGAACACACATTTTAAAATCATGCACATGATTAGAAAAGGCTAAATGTTATTTTGAAAAATTTCAGCAAGCTTTTAATTATTTTATATTTATTAATATTGACATTATATTAATTGGAGACAGAACTATCATTCAATAACTATTCATTCCATAAGATCCTAAATCACTGAAATCTTTTGAAAATGTAATGTTGTTGTGTTTTCCATTCGAACAAACTGCAGCTGCTCTGTGTTTATTGTGCAGTCTCGCCCTCCACAGTACTGTGGCGCTGTTGGCCCAATGTCGCAGCGTCAATGCATGTGGTTCTTTCGTTAGTAATATGTGTGTTTAACTTTTTCCAGCTCTGCGCAGACCGATCACCTTATGACAAAACGCATACGGCATTAGAATAGCATTTCTAAAGCATACAGGGCAGTCAGTTCACAAATAGCTCTCACTGTGCTTTGATGTCATACGCCGTTCCGTCTGCAATCAAACATCTGACTGGCACACACGAGGTGTACGAGTTTTCACCGGTGTACTCTCGCGCCACAGGCGGGAATTCAAAATAACGGATGGCAACAACCTCTCGACTGTCCCATTGGAGGTAAGTAAAGTAAAAATATATAAATAACTGAAATATATTAACTATATACTATACAAATGTGTACTCAGTACTCTGACACGTCTAATTGTATGGCCGTTTTTGGCTGTTTAAACCGTTTACTTATTTTATGCAATGTAGACAGCGCTTGTTTTAGCCGAGATGCTAACGAATATAAGTTAATGATGAAGCTTGTGGGGCTAACGTTAAATTGGTGTTAAATGACAAACAATGACTTTTAGCCACTTTTAGCTATTATGTTCACTTTTAGTGAATGTATAGCTCTTTTTTTTCTTGTTGTTTGTGTTGAATGGTTTCCCCACCCATGTTACATAAATTGCCTGTAATTAAATATTTTTATCATATTCAGTTCTGTTTTTATCCTTTTTCCTCAGAATTTTCAGTATTTTCCAGTTGAGTAGAAAAAAAAAGTAAGTATTATATTTATTATGATATTTTTATTGTTATGTTATTTGTTATATTTGCACATGTAAAAACACTCACTGACTAGGGTTGTCACGGTACCATAAACATGTCTTACGATACTATACCAGCTGAAGTATCTCGATACCAAGTAGTATCACGATGCTGTGCCATATAATTCAAATCTATACACAAAAACACAGATTTAGATTGAACATTTTGTATTTACTATAGTAAACTGTATTATACTTTGCACTAGAATATGTTGTTGTATTAACTGTAGTAATTTGATAAATTGTAGCAAATACATTTACATTTAGTCATTTGTAAATACTGTAGTATACTTAAATATTTACTATGATAAGACTCAAAAACACTAGTATCTATGAGTTTTAGTAGTTTACTGTAGTAAATACTAAAGTACACTAGATCATTTTTCACGTAGGAACTAATTCAAATGTTGGACAAATTTAATTGATACAGCAGTCTTTATAAAGGGAAATATTAGGCTTACTTTAAATGCAGAACTAAAACGGCCAGTAGGTGGCGTCAATTTTCCACTGAGTTAGTGAATCATTTAACCAACTCGTTCAAATCGCCAATTTGAATCATCAACTCGCCCGAGACATTTAAAACACACATTCATTTAGGAGATAAACACCGCAAAAAGGCAGATGTAAGTGTTCAAATAAATATTAATGCGCATATGCAACATTAACTACGATACTACCGGTATTTTGAAGCTTTAGCATCGCGATGCTACCGTAGCACCGGAACACCGTGCAACCCTATCACTGACAATGAAAAAATCGGAATAAAGTGGATTGTTGATATAAATAGCCTACTGTACTCCTTAACCATAGACCAAAGCAGTGACTAACAGGCATTGTAATATTTTGTTTATTGTTACATTTGTAAACCAATTTGTGATGTGCTAAATGATTAAATGTAATGTTTTGAGACGTTATCTAAATCCCTCTTTTTTGTATCCATGTCTTATTCCCAGGGACACCCAAGGCCAACAGACCCAGCTCCAGCCCGCCCTGATGCTCATCCTTGCACTGCCTGGGACACCTAAGGCCAACAGCCGCAGCTCCTGTTCTCTTTTTGCCATAAATACATATCTACTTTAGCAATACAAAATTGTGAAATGCACTATAGAAATTATTTTGACTTTGGATCCTCACACCACCTGGTAATAGCAGGAAACCCATTTGGAGAGAACAGCATTGTTTTTTTCTTGCTCGCAAGGATTTGCTTTTTGGCAAATTACAACTTTACCATGGGTGTAGGCCTTGCTATGAGAGACTACTTTTTTGCTGGACTTTTTTACAATTGTACATTTGTACAAAGTACCTGAAATATTTCTGTATTTATATTTAAAGTTAAGGCAAATTATTTGGTTAGTTTTGTTAAGATGTTGTTTTCATTTATAAAAATATCACCAACACAGTATTAATTATACATTTGATTTCATGAATTTAGAATTGTAATGTACAATATTTACTATTTTGTGAATATTTATTCAATGTAAATTGTTGTTGTTTATCAATAAACTGTTTGCTTTGTATTTGCTTTTAGTATTTCTGCATATTAAAATATTGTGAATAGCAAATATAAACTGAAATGGTGCCTTGAAGCACCCAAGATGGTTCCAGACCATTTTAATAAAAGGGATCCCCAAGAAGCCTTGAGGGTTCCTCAGAGAACCACCCTTCATTAAGCGGTGCCTTGAGTTTCCCCTGAGGGTTCCGCCGGTGTGGCAATGTGAAGAACCCCAAATGGTTCCTCAAAGTACCTTTAATTTTTACAGTGTAGAATTATCTTGTTGCTTTGCCAAGGCACTTGAAAGTTGTGAATCTACAGGGAATGCCTCTTGAGAACAAACTGTAACCGCATGATGGTGCGACTTACTGTTCTGGTGGCATTCAAACCTGACAAGAGCATTCTTCCAGTTACTATATCCCTTTGATGAGAATGCAGTGTCTGTTTTTTAACAGTGTACTTTTATTTATTGTGTAAGTTTTTACAAAGTGAAAGCAGAGAATTCCCTTTATTCTGTGGGATATAGTGAAGCCATGGATACGGCTTATACCAACTTAACTGAAAATGGAGGACCCTGTTTGACAGCTTTTGAAATGCAATGTATCTGGGGTGAGGCTTATTTGGCTGGACTTCAAAGTCCAGGACATCTTCAAATCTACTCTGTTCTTCATTGTTTTCATTTTGTTCTTCAATTCTGTCACTCTGTTCTTCATTTTTGTCACTCTCAGTGCTATGCTGTCTATTTCTGTCTACAGCAGGATCAGTTTCCTTACAAATACACCAGAATACACAATTTGCCAATCAGCCACTACTGCATCTAAAGTCTGGATAAAAACTACTTTTTATATATGTTCGTATGTATGCCAACATTATTAAAACTACTGTATGTATGATTAAGTGCTTAATAGACATATATAACAGTGCAACCTTAATATAATGCAAAACAAATAACATGTACTTTTAAAATCATGTTTTTAAGCCTAATCACCTGTGACCCTACCTCTGCCTCTTCACCTTGGCAAGGCTGCTTCTGCCACCTGATAAAATGACAAAACTGGTGGTGCATGGCATTGAACAATTCAAAGCTCTCATTTTAAACAGACACTTAAAAACTATACTGTAGATTGTCAACCTAACATTTGTCACAGTACTGAATTTCACAACTAACATACTACTATGTCATTATTATCATCACTAGTGACCCTGCCTCACCAACATGACATGACTGCTTCCGTCACCTGACCTGACAAAATAATGCATTACATATGAACATATGAACATATGAACACATCTATATATATATATATATATATATATTTTTTTTTTTTTAAATGTCATCATTAAACATTGGCAATTGAGAAAATGTTCTGGGGCTTGGCTTACTTTGGTTTCTTTTAAAATAGCTCCGAATGTCTAATTTTCTTTTTCTTGCTTCCATCCTCAGCCTCACCTCAAAAAGCTTAATTATCGCTCGTGCACACACACACACATCCAGTTTTTATATCAGGTTCATGATTCACATTATGTCATTGCCTAAAACATAACCCTCACACAGAAAACATGAGTTAATAACTAGATTACACCGAAACATGATTTGCATCACGATTTACAGGTGCTGGTCATATAATTAGAATATCATCAAAAAGTTGATTTATTTCACAAATTCCATTCAAAAAGTGAAACTTGTATATTATATTCATTCATTACACACAGACTGACATATTTCAAATGTTTATTTCTTTTAATTTGATGATTATAACTGACAGCTAATGAAAATCCCAAATTCAGTATCTCAGAAAATTAGAATATTACTTAAGACCAATACAAAGAAGATTTTTAGAAATCTTGGCCAACTGAAAGTATGAACATGAAAAGTATGAGCACGTACAGCACTCAATACTTAGTTGGGGCTCCTTTTGCCTGAATTACTGCAGCAATGCGGCGTGGCATGGAGTCGATCAGTCTGTGGCACTGCTCGGGTGTTATGAGAGCCCAGGTTGCTATGATAGTGGCCTTCAGCTCTTCTGCATTGTTGGGTCTGGCATATCGCATCTCCCTCTTCACAATACCCCATAGATTTTCTATGGGGTTAAGGTCAGGCGAGTTTGCTGGCCAATTAAGAACAGGGATACCATGGTCCTTAAACCAGGTACTGGTAGCTTTGGCACTGTGTGGCACATCGAAATACATATGACATGCAAAACCATTTCTTGCCACATGAATTCGTTATTAATATACTTAACTAATTCAATAACCAAAGTCTCGCTGTAACCGCATGGTCTCCGTAGCTAGCATGACTAGCCGAAGCGATAAAACACTCAAACATACCAAAAACATCGTTTACATCACTTCATACAATAACATTCATATCGTATCTGAATATCAACATGTTTAAAGACATTTTGGTGTCCTTCTATTCACATTTCATACCTGGTGAGGTGAAATAAACAGTTAGGAAAAAGTCAGAGGCTCAAAGCTGCTGCATATTCTTCCGAAGCTGTGTATTAACTTGAGCAGCGCGCGTCCCTTCCCCCCCACCAGGTGACCGCTCAGAGATAGACAAAAGAAATCGACCCGGATCAACTAATCCAAAACACTCAGTAAGTTACCCTCTATTGTCATTGTCAACATATTAGAACTTACATAACATAACATACATGGAAAAATATTGTATTACTTTAGTATTTACTTAATATACATAATATAATTTCTCCTCTGTTACACAACTCAACATTATGTTTTCCTTTTTTTCTCTCATTCTCTTATGACCATCACACTCTTCCCTTCGAAATAAATGTCGTCCCGACATTTCTGATTAATAAACACAATTTGTTTAGAGTAGGGCTGTGTTATTTGAAAAGTAACTTTTGTATGTACTACATACTCTGCTAAAAACATATACCCTAAAATGCATAGTCTTTAGGTCCCTACACTACCATACTCTCAGCTTCTCAGTATGTATACAGGTAAACTGGCTGATAATGTGGTACAGGGTAAATCCACTGAGCTAAATTCTTCATAGAGTATTGCGTAGGCTGGGCTGTGTTAGTATGCTCAACACTATAGCAGGCTGGGGTTCCTATATAATCATATGTGAATGTCTTTGGTGGCCTCCTTTCTCTCCTAGGCCATCTGGATCTCTGCTCTCCCTCACTTGTGCTTCCAGTTCGAACTTCATCATTCAATTCTCCTTGCAGTCGTTCCTCCATCACAACAACTCCCTGCTGAGGTACTTCTTCATTCTCCATTTGAACTGCTGGTTCATAATCATTTGCCATCATCTCCAAATCAATTTCTTCCCTTTCCTTTTCAGGTTCGCTGGGTTGGACAACCGGTAAGCAGGTGTTATCTAACTCACTGTTTTCTTCCACAGGTTTCCGAGGCTGGATCACAGGTAAGTAGGTATCTTTCAACTCTCTGTTTTCTTCCACAGGTTTCTGAGGCTGGATCACAGGTAAGTAGTAATAACTCCCATCTTCATCTTCTTCCTCTGAAATGGTCTCATCCTGACTCTTTTGTACTGGTTTTTTCATCGATTCCTTTGTCCTTGACTCTGTCCTGAGTTCACTCTCCAATGGTAAGTAATCGCAAGGCATCAGAAGATTACGATGAAGTACTCTGGATCGTCCTCTTCCTTGTTCTGGCTTTACTTCGTAGATTGGGCCATTTTCTCCCACTTGTCGCACTACGGTGTGTATGACATCTTCCCAATAACTGCGGAGCTTTCCAGTTCCTCCTCTGGGTGTCAAATTTCGAACCAGGACCCGATCTCCAGGGTACAACACAGAGCTTCTTACTTTTCCCTCATAATTCCTTTTATTTCATTCCACCGACTTCTTTGCACTCTGCTTGGTGATTTCATATGCTTCCTGCATTTCTTCCTTCCATCTGTTCACATACTCCTTCTGATTAGTGGGTCCCGTTTCAGAAGTCAAGCCAAACAGTAGGTCAACAGGTAACCTTGGTGATCGTCCAAACAAAAGGTAAAACGGCGCAAATCCGGTAACTTCACATCGTATGGCATTGTAGGCAAATATGAGCTTGTTTAGTGACTCTTTCCAATTAGCTTTCTGCTTTTCTGTCAAAGTTTTTAGCATCTGGAGCAAGGTCCGATTGAAACGTTCAACTTGTCCGTTGCCTTGGGGGTGATACGGTGTGGTTCTTGATCCCGCAACTCAACAGTTCTTCTTTAACTGGACTAACAGCTGGTTTTCAAATTCCCCCCTTGATCATGGTGAATTCTCTGGGGAAAAACCGAACTTCATTGCATAATCATTGAACAACCGGTCAGCAACAGTTTTGGCAGACGTAGAAGTGGTGGCATACGCCTGCGCAAATCGTGTGAAGTGGTCGACAATCACCAGTATATACTCATACCCTCCAGGACATTTATCCAAGTGCAGAAAATCAATGGAAACCAGTTCAAACAGGTGAGTAGTGACAACACTCTGGAGTGGTGCTCTGGTCTCTTTACAGGGTTTCTTCTGTTTCAAACACGTACAAACTCTTGTTACATAATGGTCGACGTCAGAGTGCATTCTCGGCCAGTAAAACCTTTCTCGGATCAAACACATCATTCGGTCAAAGCCTTGATGTCCCATTTTGTCATGTAGTTCTGTAAGGGCTCGCTGTTTATACTTTTCAGGTAGGACCAGCTGTGTATGGGTTGCCATCTTCCTGTGAAGGATGCCATAGTCTCCCACCACAAGTTTATTCCAACTACACAGTAAGCATTTACTTTGTGCACTCAACGACTTTAGTCTATGTCCTATTGGTCTTTTATCCTCCAGCTTGAACTGAATGATTGGTCCGATGTTGTCATCATCCCGCTGCGCTTGTCTGATCTCATCTGCAGGCAACGACTCACGTGCTTGCTGGGGTGTCATGGAGTCATCAAGGGAAATCATCACTGTCCAGGAGAGGTTTAAAGGCGGTACCTCCACGGATTGGATAGTTGCTTCCACACAATCAGATGGTAACTCTTCTGTGCACTCTTCCATTAGTGTCACAATGTCCAACGGCATTCTGGATAGGCTGTCCGCATCCACGTTTTCCTTGCCGGGTCGGTATTTGATGTTAAAATGGAAATATGCAAGTTCTGCCACCCATCTATGTCTGGTTGCATTTAGCTTTGCACTGGTCAAAACATAAGTAAGCGGATTGTTATCGCTGTATACCGTGAACGTAGGCGCATAATACAGATAATCTCTAAATCTTTCGGTGACAGCCCACTTCAACGCTAGGAATTCCAACTTCCCGGAATGGAGGTGGTATTTCTTTTCTGCAGCTGTCAGCGTTCGTGATCCATAAGCTATAACTCGAAGTCGTCCATCTTGATGCTGATACAAGACAGCTCCCAGTCCTTCGTTTGAAGCATCAGTATGGAGTACAAATGGCTGGGAGAAATCTGGAAACGCAAGTACTGGTGGCTCAACCAGGCGATCTACTAATCCCTCCAATATCTCTTGATGTTTTTCAGTCCACATAATCGACTTATGGGAAGGCACTCCTCTTTTCTGTACTTTGATCTGTCGATTTGTTTTCTCTTTACATTCGACTTTGTCTGTCTCAGCTGTCTTTAGTAGGCCATACAATGGTCCAGCAATTTTGGAGAAATCCTTGATGTACTGTCGATAATAGGTCAAGAGGCCCATGACCGCTCTCAACTGTCCCACTGTACTAGGTCTTTTCTCTTTCAGGGCTCTTACTGCAGCAGTATCAGCCGGATCCACTTTACTCCCTTCAGCAGATGCGATCCTCCCAAGGTACCGCACTTCATGCCTGAATAGTTCGCATTTGCTTGGTTTCAGTTTGATTCCATACTGTCTCAACCTTTGCAAGACCTTTCTCACATCCTCTACATGCTTCTCAAAGGATTTGCTGAAAACGAGTGTGTCATCAAGGTGAGGAACGCATATATTGTCCCTTAAGTCATCCAAACACTCCTCCATGCAACGTTGAAAAGCTGACGGAGCATTCATCAGGCCGAAGGGTACTCGAAGCCACTTGTATAAACCCCATGGTGTCACAAAGGCTGTTAAAGGTCTGCTCCCTTTCGCCATAAAACCCTGATGATACGCCTTTCCTTGCTCCAGAAGTGAGAACCAGGAGTTTCCACCCAGGCTGTCAATTATATCTTGCACACGGGGTATGGGTTGTCGGTTGGGAAGCGTTTTTCGGTTCAACTCTCTATAATCAATACACAAACGCAAGCTACCGTCTTTTTTACGTACACATACCACAGGTGAGGCATATGGTGAATTGGACTTCTGTATCCATCCTTGCGCTATGAGATCTTGCAAATAGTTTTTCATCTCTTGATAGAGAGGCTTAGGTACCGACTGATAAGTGCGTGCAACAGGAGTAGTGTCTCGAAGTGAAATGGCCAGTTGCAGTTTCTCTATACAACCAATGTCATTTTCAGATTTGGAAAATGAAGCTGCTTCCTCTTTTAACATTCGTTGAACAATCTGTTTTTCACGCTCTTCAATGTGGCTCAAGTCGATTGATGGTACCCATGCAGTGTCAGAGGTTGGGCTGGTTTCAGTTTTTAGGTGATGTATCCTCACAGGCGTTATGTCGGAGTCCTCTAAAGCAGCCATTGGATACACAGCTTGTACTGGTTGCACTGTTCCTATCACCGTCTTGCCCGTTAGCATTAGGTCATGATCTGTAGGATTTTGTACACCGACGATAATATGTGGAGACATACTTCTTCGCAGGGTCACTATTGTCTCGCAGAACTCCAGTCCTTCAGTCCATTGTGGATTAACATCGGGTTCGAAGATAAGGAGCGTTTCTTCCCATGGTCGATGCGACTGTACTCTGCATTCAATTTGGACCGATGTGTGTTTGGGCACATGACAATTTCCCTTTGTTGTTTTGACATAATACGTACAAGGTGCTTCTGCATGAACTTGCTCGATAAACGCTTGAACCTTTTCCTTTACTTCACTAGAGAGTGCTGATTGTTGAGATTTGTGGGTTATCGGTGGAGTTAAGTCCTTGTGGTTCATAAATTGTTCAATCACATTATATCCGATAATAGGATGCGAAAGTTGCCTGCCCTTCATCACCAACACAGGTATGACGAGTTCTTTGGTTTCCTTTTCATCTGATGCCAAGCCAAAAGTCACTTCTACCCATCCTGTGTAAGGTATTTCCTGTCCATTTGCGGCCACGAGACAGAGTCCGTCCGGTGCATCATAACATTGCGTTCCAAATTATTATGCAAATTGGATTTAAGTGTCGTAAACATTTAATTTTATATTGTTCAATTAAACTTATGGATGGTATTGTGTCTCAGTGCTCTTTGGATCACTGAAATCAATCTCAGACACCTGTGATAAGTAGTTTGCCAGGTGAGCCCAATTAAAGGAAAACTACTTAAGAAGGACGTTCCACATTATTAAGCAGGCCACAGGTTTCAAGCAATATGGGAAAGAAAAAGGATCTGTCTGCTGCCGAAAAGCGTCAAATAGTGCAATGTCTTGGACAAGGTATGAAAACATTAGATATTTCACGAAAACTTAAGCGAGATCATCGTACTGTGAAGAGATTTGTGGCTGATTCAGAGCACAGAAGGGTTCGTGCAGATAAAGGCAGAATGAGGAAGGTTTCTTCCAGACAAATTCATCGGATTAAGAGAGCAGCTGCAAAAATGCCATTGCAAAGCAGCAAACAGGTATTTGAAGCTGCTGGTGCCTCGGGAGTCCCGAAAACCTCAAGGTGTAGGATCCTCCAGATGCTTGCAGTTGTGCATAAACCTACTATTCGGCCACCCCTAACCAATGCTCACAAGCAGAAACGGTTGCAGTGGGCCCACACATACATGAAGACTAATTTTCAAACAGTCTTGTTTACTGATGAGTGCCGTGCAACCCTGGATGGTCCAGATGGATGGAGTAGTGGATGGTTGGTGGATGGCCACCATGTCCCAACAAGGCTGCGACGTCAGCAAGGAGGTGGCGGAGTCATGTTTTGGGCTGGAATCATGGGGAGACAGCTGGTGGGCCCCTTTAGGGTCCCTGAAGGTGTGAAAATGAACTCTGCAAGGTATGTAGAGTTTCTGACTGAGCACTTTCTTCCATGGTACAAAAAGAAGAACCATGCCTTCCGTAGCAAAATCATCTTCATGCATGACAATGCACCATCTCATGCTGCAAAGAATACCTCTGTGTCATTGGCTGCTATGGGCATAAAAGGAGAGAAACTCATGGTGTGGCCACCATCCTCCCCTGACCTCAACCCTATTGAGAACCTTTGGAGCATCCTCAAGCGAAAGATCTATGATGGTGGGAGGCAGTTAGCATCAAAACAGCAGCTCTGGGAGGCTATTCTGACATCCTGCAAAGAAATTCAATCAGAAACTATCCAAAAACTCACAAGTTCAATGGATGCAAGAATTGTGAAGGTGATATCAAAGAAGGGGTCCTATGTTAACATGTAACTTGCCCTGTTAGGATGTTTTTGATTGAAATAGCTTTTGATTTCAGTAAATATGACCTCCTAATGCTGCAAATTCAACAAATGACCATTTTCAGTTTTTTACAACCTATGAAATGTTTTCAAACTCTGTTGTGCATAATAATTTGGAACAGTGCATTTTGAGTTTTTCATTTTTTAAATAAATACTGTTGTCAGTGGGAGGTTTGTTCAATAAAATTCCAAATGTACCCTAACTGTTGATTACTTGAAAATTATACTGACTGTCATTTGCATCGACAAATTAGGAAAACCAGAGAAAGATATCATTTGCATAATAATTTGGAACGCAGTGTATTTCCGAGACATCTCTTATCCTCAGATCAGGTAAGTGCCTACTCTTCCAAAGTTCGTCCATAATGCACACTTGAGAGCCTGTATCCCATAGGGCGTCCACGAGCAGGCCCTGAATGCAACATTGTACAAGACACTGTTTCCCTATAAATGCCGCGCGGGTCTGTTGGTCTGGTCCTCGTTTCTTCGTTCGCTTTGCTGTATTGGTTTTTGATTTTGAGTTGTGGCCACAGTGTTCTTTGTGTTTGTTCCAGTGAGTGGCTTGACACGTTTTTGAACAATAAAGTGTTTTCTTACAGGCTGCACATCGTCTCAACTGGAAGCCAGAATTTGTAATACCACAACATGCACAATTTTGAGGGGACACTGTTGCATCGCCGGTCACTCCCTGTCCCACGGTCGCAACCCTAACTCGTTTAAATAACTGCCTCTGCACGGTGTCGGTTCTCGCACTCTACAGCCAGCCAGGAAATGGTCATTACCACCACATATATAACAGTGAGTACAATACACATCCAATCCACTTTGTTGACAGGCCAGGCATTTTCTGACTCGTGGTGCCGGAGGATGGTAACGTTGTGTAGGAAGTCACTGTTGCCGCTGATATATCCCTCTCCGTCTCTCGTAGGGCTGCCAATAACTCAACTCAGCCTCCAGATTCAATAACTCTGAGGTGGGTATGGAAACTGAAATGAATCTGGAGGCTGAGGTGAATGGGGCACCTGGGACGGTGGTCCATTAACTGGATCTCTCACCTGGGTAGAACACTGTGCAGACATGAGTTGAGTTGGTTGGATGGACTTTTTAATTTGGGCAACTTCGGCTCGGAGGTCCTTTAACAACGCCATATCTGAGCGCATCTCCTTTAACTCATTCATGTCAGGTTCACATTTCTCTTTCTGCTTATGACATTGCATCTTTTCTTTCTTTTCGACAGTAACTTCGCTTGTCTGTACTAAATGTGTCTTACTGGGATTCTGTTGACCAAGGAGCTTCTTTTTGCTTTGACGCTCGGTTTCATTTGCACACGCAATGTTGACTCTGTCAAAAAGGAGTTCATCACTCACATCAGTCGTGCTCAGGTAAGGCTGCATGTCGCTTCTAATGTTATCGTTTTGTAAGCCAGTGAGAACCGTGTGGAGAACCATGCTCTGAACTAATTTTGGGTCATATTGCAGACTAGATTCGGCCTCATGGGAAGCGAACAGGATCTTTTGTCTCAAGTCAAGACAGCGAACGAGAAAGTTTTGTGGCATGTCTTTGCTACCCTGAGTCTCTGAGGTAAGTTGCTTATACAATTCCGTTGCGCCCCTTTCCTGGTAATGAGCACGTAGTATACGCCTTAATGTGGGTAGTGTTAAGTTTGCTTTACCCTCCAGGTAGCTACGCAGCTGCATGCCTGGAGCGATCGCGCGGATTACAGCATCTACGATTTCCAATTCAGAGAATCATCTGCTCAGTCCATGTTCAATTTGATTGGCTAAACTCGAAAAGGTAAGTTTGTCTTTCTGTCCAGGATCACCGATCTGGTCGGATATTTTGAACTCTTTGTTCCACGAAGGCATAACAAGCCGAGCTGGTACTTGGTGCATATCATCAACGGATTCTTGCGGCGCACGCACATTTTTATGTACAGGGGAGGTTGGTTGCATGTTTCCACTGTTAGCGGCACTAACGTTTTGCTGTGCGTAATTTACGACATGTTCTTTCTGCATCATCAGTTTTTGCAAAGTTAACTGTAACATGTCAATCCGGTTTTGTAGCTCTTCCTGCTCAGTGATTGTTGCTATCGGTTCAGTTACTGTCTGAGAGGTAGGTGCTATGTGTTTTGCTAACTCACTTTTGCCATTAGCCTGCTTAATTTCACCAATTTTGTCTTTTAGACACAAAAGCTCGGACATACCCTCATCTTCTAGCTGCCCTATTGCCTCTCTCTCTAGGTACTCCACAATGGCAGAAATAAGACATGATCGACTTTTACAAATTACACGCTCATACCCTTCAAAACTTAGGAATTCACACACTTCAGCAAGATTTTCTTTTGAAAGAGCATACAATGCTCCGATTACTTCTAATTTCAAGTCCTCTGATTGATCCATGAGTTACTCAGTCTAGAAATGTGTGCAGGGTGATCAAGAAAAATGTCCTTAGCTGACAGGGATTCCGCAGCGCTCCTGGCACTAGAAGTCGACCTCAGATTGCTTGCCGTTTTCCCCTTGACGTAGCACAGATAGGGAATGGAAGTTCGGATCATTTTACTGACTCGGATCTTTGAGTCTCGTTCAGCAAAATGAACGAATCTTTTTTCGAGTCATATCGTTCATTTCGTTCATTATGCAAACGTTGATCACATTACAAACAATACAAAACTATAATGCTATAAGAAACAGAAAAGATTAATTCATTGTTTACCTGGGTCTTTAGTCTATGATTAGCTCACCACACCTCTTATCTGACAAGTCCTCGGGTTTGACTCCTTCGTTCATCACGTGACAGCGTCGTAAGCTAAACCAATGCAGTCAGAGCCGGAAAGAGAATTGATTAGTTCACCTCTCGAGTCTTCGGGTTTGATCGTTCGTTCATCACGTGACAGCGTCGTAAGCTAAACCAATGCAGTCGAGCCGGAAAGAGAATTGATTAGTTCACCTCTCGAGTCTTCGGGTTTGATCCGTTCGTTCATCACGTGACAGCGTCGTAAGCTAAACCAATGCAGTCAGAGCCGGAAAGAGAATTGATTAGTTCACCTCTCGAGTCTTCGGGTTTGACTCCTTCGTTCATCACGTGACAGCGTCGTAAGCTAAACCAATGCAGTCTGAGCCGGAAAGAGAATTGATTAGTTCACCTCTCGAGTCTTCGGGTTTGACTCCTTCGTTCATCACGTGACAGCGTCGTAAGCTAAACCAATGCAGTCTGAGCCGGAAAGAGAATTGATTAGTTCACCTCTCGAGTCTTCGGGTTTGAATCGTTCGTTCTTCTTGAATTCCAGTACAGGACCCATAGAATGTTGCGCAATGCGCATGCGCGGCTGAACGAATCACTCCCTAGGACGACTCGTTCTTCCCGAGTCACATTAAAGATTCGTTCAAAATGAACGAATCGTTCAAGAACGACCCATCACTAGCACAGACTCTTGACGTTTTCACTCTGCTGCTCTCCTACGCTGAGTAATAGGCTGAATGGCGCTGAAGATAGACTCTCGTCATGGAAATCCAAACCTCACCGCATTCATCCTCGCTGGGGCCTCCAAAATGTAATGCCCTCTCCGCCTGGTGAGGTGAAATAAACAGTTAGGAAAAAACCACAGGAGTCAGAGCTGCTGCATCTTCTTCCGAAGCTGTGTATTAACTTGAGCAGCGCGCGCCCTTCCCCCCCACCAGGTGACCGCTCAGAGAAAGACAAAAGTAATCGACCCAGATCAACTGATCCAAAACACTCAGTAAGTTACCCTCTATTGTCATTGTCAACATATTATAACTTACATAACATAACATACATGGAAAAATATTGTATTACTTTAGTATTTACTTAATATACATAATATAATTTCTCCTCTGTTACACAACTCAACATTATGTTTTCCTTTTTTTTCTCTCATTCTCTTATGACCACCACATTAACAATTTACTTTTTTATCAGAGATAATCGCAGAAAACCTGATCTATATGCAACGTGGTAGGCTAACCAAATCACACTTGTAAAAGCGGCACATTCGCACATAACGAGTGCGCGAAGAAATCCATGTCCGCACACGTCAGCCGCGCACTGCCTTTTTCATTGAGAGCCAGACATTTTTAACTATAACACAATAAAAAATCTAGTTAAATCCTGCCTATGGGTGCGCAATACCTGCGAGTTGTAGATACAAATCTTTTCATCCAGTGCGCGCTGCCGTTTTGAAGTTTAACAATTCTAAATGTCCATTTCGAGGACAGCATTGCATATTTCGCATAGCTTTTTCAAAGCTAATAAATTGAACTGAACTAAAAGAGATGAAAGACACTGTATGAAAGACACTGAAACTGAAAGGCTAATTTTTTTAATATCAACTTGGAGGAGAGCAAATGTTGTATGACGTTTTGACAAAAAGAACTGGAAATNTCAAGAGGCCCATGACCGCTCTCAACTGTCCCACTGTACTAGGTCTTTTCTCTTTCAGGGCTCTTACTGCAGCAGTATCAGCCGGATCCACTTTACTCCCTTCAGCAGATGCGATCCTCCCAAGGTACCGCACTTCATGCCTGAATAGTTCGCATTTGCTTGGTTTCAGTTTGATTCCATACTGTCTCAACCTTTGCAAGACCTTTCTCACATCCTCTACATGCTTCTCAAAAGGATTTCTGAAAACGAGTGTGTCATCAAGGTAGGAACGCATATATTGTCCCTTAAGTCATCCAAACACTCCTCCATGCAACGTTGAAAAGCTGACGGAGCATTCATCAGGCCGAAGGGTACTCGAAGCCACTGTATAAACCCCATGGTGTCACAAAGGCTGTTAAAGGTCTGCTCCCTTTCGCCATAAAACCCTGATGATACGCCTTTCCTTGTCCAGAAGTGAGAACCAGGAGTTTCCACCCAGGCTGTCCATTATATCTTGCACACGGGGTATGGGTGTCGGTGGGAAGCGTTTTTCGGTTCAACTCTCTATAATCAATACACAAACGCAAGCTACCGTCTTTTTTTCGTACACATACCACAGGTGAGGCATATGGTGAATTGGACTTCTGTATCCATCCTTGCGCTATGAGATCTGCAAATAGTTTTTCATCTCTTGATAGAGAGGCTTAGGTACCGACTGATAAGTGCGTGCAACAGGAGTAGTGTCTCGAAGTGAAATGGCCAGTTGCAGTTTCTCTATACAACCAATGTCATTTTCAGATTTGGAAAATGAAGCTGCTTCCTCTTTTAACATTCGTTGAACAATCTGTTTTTCACGCTCTTCAAGTGGCTCAAGTCGATGATGGTACCCATGCAGTGTCAGAGGTGGGCTGGTTTCAGTTTTTAGGTGATGTATCCTCACAGGCGTTATGTCGGAGTCCTCTAAAGCAGCCATTGGATACACAGCTTGTACTGGTTGCACTGTTCCTATCACCGTCTTGCCCGTTAGCATTAGGTCATGATCTGTAGGATTTTGTACACGACGATAATATGTGGAGACATACTTCTTCGCAGGGTCACTATTGTCTCGCAGAACTCCAGTCCTTCAGTCCATTGTGGATTAACATCGGGTTCGGTAAAGGAGCGACTTCCCATTGGTCGATGCGACTGTACTCTGCATTCTTGGCCGATGTGGTTTCTGTTTCCTGTGTTGTAAACACAATTCTGATGAATTGCCTCAAGAAGCTTGCCTTTTTTTACCACTAGAACAGACAATTTGCACTTTAAATGGGGTGAACCTGTGAGTCAAATTGTATCCGTAGTAAGTTGCTTTCAAAACAGATCAATTTATGGCAGATAAGCGAAGTAGTGTCACGATACACATCATGAACGTATGTCTATTAGCCACGTAACGTCACCTGGTGCTACTCATACACTGCGTTCCAAATTATTATGCAAATTGGATTTAAGTGTCGTAAACATTTAATTTTATATTGTTCAATTAAACTTATGGATGGTATTGTGTCTCAGTGCTCTTTGGATCACTGAAATCAATCTCAGACACCTGTGATAAGTAGTTTGCCAGGTGAGCCCAATTAAAGGAAAACTACTTAAGAAGGACGTTCCACATTATTAAGCAGGCCACAGGTTTCAAGCAATATGGGAAAGAAAAAGGATCTGTCTGCTGCCGAAAAGCGTCAAATAGTGCAATGTCTTGGACAAGGTATGAAAACATTAGATATTTCACGAAAACTTAAGCGAGATCATCGTACTGTGAAGAGATTTGTGGCTGATTCAGAGCACAGAAGGGTTCGTGCAGATAAAGGCAGAATGAGGAAGGTTTCTTCCAGACAAATTCATCGGATTAAGAGAGCAGCTGCAAAAATGCCATTGCAAAGCAGCAAACAGGTATTTGAAGCTGCTGGTGCCTCGGGAGTCCCGAAAACCTCAAGGTGTAGGATCCTCCAGATGCTTGCAGTTGTGCATAAACCTACTATTCGGCCACCCCTAACCAATGCTCACAAGCAGAAACGGTTGCAGTGGGCCCACACATACATGAAGACTAATTTTCAAACAGTCTTGTTTACTGATGAGTGCCGTGCAACCCTGGATGGTCCAGATGGATGGAGTAGTGGATGGTTGGTGGATGGCCACCATGTCCCAACAAGGCTGCGACGTCAGCAAGGAGGTGGCGGAGTCATGTTTTGGGCTGGAATCATGGGGAGACAGCTGGTGGGCCCCTTTAGGGTCCCTGAAGGTGTGAAAATGAACTCTGCAAGGTATGTAGAGTTTCTGACTGAGCACTTTCTTCCATGGTACAAAAAGAAGAACCATGCCTTCCGTAGCAAAATCATCTTCATGCATGACAATGCACCATCTCATGCTGCAAAGAATACCTCTGTGTCATTGGCTGCTATGGGCATAAAAGGAGAGAAACTCATGGTGTGGCCACCATCCTCCCCTGACCTCAACCCTATTGAGAACCTTTGGAGCATCCTCAAGCGAAAGATCTATGATGGTGGGAGGCAGTTAGCATCAAAACAGCAGCTCTGGGAGGCTATTCTGACATCCTGCAAAGAAATTCAATCAGAAACTATCCAAAAACTCACAAGTTCAATGGATGCAAGAATTGTGAAGGTGATATCAAAGAAGGGGTCCTATGTTAACATGTAACTTGCCCTGTTAGGATGTTTTTGATTGAAATAGCTTTTGATTTCAGTAAATATGACCTCCTAATGCTGCAAATTCAACAAATGACCATTTTCAGTTTTTTACAACCTATGAAATGTTTTCAAACTCTGTTGTGCATAATAATTTGGAACAGTGCATTTTGAGTTTTTCATTTTTTAAATAAATACTGTTGTCAGTGGGAGGTTTGTTCAATAAAATTCCAAATGTACCCTAACTGTTGATTACTTGAAAATTATACTGACTGTCATTTGCATCGACAAATTAGGAAAACCAGAGAAAGATATCATTTGCATAATAATTTGGAACGCAGTGTATTTCCGAGACATCTCTTATTCTCAGATCAGGTAAGTGCCTACTCTTCCAAAGTTCGTCCATAATGCACACTTGAGAGCCTGTATCCCATAGGGCGTCCACGAGCAGGCCCTGAATGCAACATTGTACAAGACACTGTTTCCCTATAAATGCCGCGCGGGTCTGTTGGTCTGGTCCTCGTTTCTTCGTTCGCTTTGCTGTATTGGTTTTTGATTTTGAGTTGTGGCCACAGTGTTCTTTGTGTTTGTTCCAGTGAGTGGCTTGACACGTTTTTGAACAATAAAGTGTTTTCTTACAGGCTGCACATCGTCTCAACTGGAAGCCAGAATTTGTAATACCACAACATGCACAATTTTGAGGGGACACTGTTGCATCGCCGGTCACTCCCTGTCCCACGGTCGCAACCCTAACTCGTTTAAATAACTGCCTCTGCACGGTGTCGGTTCTCGCACTCTACAGCCAGCCAGGAAATGGTCATTACCACCACATATATAACAGTGAGTACAATACACATCCAATCCACTTTGTTGACAGGCCAGGCATTTTCTGACTCGTGGTGCCGGAGGATGGTAACGTTGTGTAGGAAGTCACTGTTGCCGCTGATATATCCCTCTCCGTCTCTCGTAGGGCTGCCAATAACTCAACTCAGCCTCCAGATTCAATAACTCTGAGGTGGGTATGGAAACTGAAATGAATCTGGAGGCTGAGGTGAATGGGGCACCTGGGACGGTGGTCCATTAACTGGATCTCTCACCTGGGTAGAACACTGTGCAGACATGAGTTGAGTTGGTTGGATGGACTTTTTAATTTGGGCAACTTCGGCTCGGAGGTCCTTTAACAACGCCATATCTGAGCGCATCTCCTTTAACTCATTCATGTCAGGTTCACATTTCTCTTTCTGCTTATGACATTGCATCTTTTCTTTCTTTTCGACAGTAACTTCGCTTGTCTGTACTAAATGTGTCTTACTGGGATTCTGTTGACCAAGGAGCTTCTTTTTGCTTTGACGCTCGGTTTCATTTGCACACGCAATGTTGACTCTGTCAAAAAGGAGTTCATCACTCACATCAGTCGTGCTCAGGTAAGGCTGCATGTCGCTTCTAATGTTATCTTTTTGTAAGCCAGTGAGAACCGTGTGGAGAATCATGCTCTGAACTAATTTTGGGTCATATTGCAGACTAGATTCGGCCTCATGGGAAGCGAACAGGATCTTTTGTCTCAAGTCAAGACAGCGAACGAGAAAGTTTTGTGGCATGTCTTTGCTACCCTGAGTCTCTGAGGTAAGTTGCTTATACAATTCCGTTGCGCCCCTTTCCTGGTAATGAGCACGTAGTATACGCCTTAATGTGGGTAGTGTTAAGTTTGCTTTACCCTCCAGGTAGCTACGCAGCTGCATGCCTGGAGCGATCGCGCGGATTACAGCATCTACGATTTCCAATTCAGAGAATCATCTGCTCAGTCCATGTTCAATTTGATTGGCTAAACTCGAAAAGGTAAGTTTGTCTTTCTGTCCAGGATCACCGATCTGGTCGGATATTTTGAACTCTTTGTTCCACGAAGGCATAACAAGCCGAGCTGGTACTTGGTGCATATCATCAACGGATTCTTGCGGCGCACGCACATTTTTATGTACAGGGGAGGTTGGTTGCATGTTTCCACTGTTAGCGGCACTAACGTTTTGCTGTGCGTAATTTACGACATGTTCTTTCTGCATCATCAGTTTTTGCAAAGTTAACTGTAACATGTCAATCCGGTTTTGTAGCTCTTCCTGCTCAGTGATTGTTGCTATCGGTTCAGTTACTGTCTGAGAGGTAGGTGCTATGTGGTTTGCTAACTCACTTTTGCCATTAGCCTGCTGAATTTCACCAATTTTGTCTTTTAGACACAAAAGCTCGGACATACCCTCATCTTCTAGCTGCCCTATTGCCTCTCTCTCTAGGTACCCCACAATGGCAGAAATAAGACATGATCGACTTTTACAAATTACACGCTCATACCCTTCAAAACTTAGGAATTCACACACTTCAGCAAGATTTTCTTTTGAAAGAGCATACAATGCTCCGATTACTTCTAATTTCAAGTCCTCTGATTGATCCATGAGTTACTCAGTCTAGAAATGTGTGCAGGGTGATCAAGAAAAATGTCCTTAGCTGACAGGGATTCCGCAGCGCTCCTGGCACTAGAAGTCGACCTCAGATTGCTTGCCGTTTTCCCCTTGACGTAGCACAGACTAGTGATGGGAAGTTCGGATCATTTTACTGACTCGGATCTTTGAGTCTCGTTCAGCAAAATGAACGAATCTTTTTTCGAGTCATATCGTTCATTTCGTTCATTATGCAAACGTTGATCACATTACAAACAATACAAAACTATAATGCTATAAGAAACAGAAAAGATTAATTCATTGTTTACCTGGGTCTTTAGTCTATGATTAGCTCACCACACCTCTTATCTGACAAGTCTCGGGTTTGACTCTTCGTTCATCACGTGACAGCGTCGTAAGCTAAACCAATGCAGTCAGAGCCGGAAAGAGAATTGATTAGTTCACCTCTCGAGTCTTCGGGTTTGAATCGTTCGTTCATCACGTGACAGCGTCGTAAGCTAAACCAATGCAGTCGAGCCGGAAAGAGAATTGATTAGTTCACCTCTCGAGTCTTCGGGTTTGAATCGTTCGTTCATCACGTGACAGCGTCGTAAGCTAAACCAATGCAGTCAGAGCCGGAAAGAGAATTGATTAGTTCACCTCTCGAGTCTTCGGGTTTGAATCGTTCGTTCATCACGTGACAGCGTCGTAAGCTAAACCAATGCAGTCTGAGCCGGAAAGAGAATTGATTAGTTCACCTCTCGAGTCTTCGGGTTTGACTCCTTCGTTCATCACGTGACAGCGTCGTAAGCTAAACCAATGAGGTCTGAGCCGGAAAGAGAATTGATTAGTTCACCTCTCGAGTCTTCGGGTTTGAATCGTTCGTTCTTCTTGAATTCCAGTACAGGACCCATAGAATGTTGCGCAATGCGCATGCCGGCTGAACGAATCACTCCCTAGACGACTCGTTCTTCCGAGTCACATTAAAGATTCGTTCAAAATGAACGAATCGTTCAAGAACGACCCATCACTAGCACAGACTCTTGACGTTTTTACTCTGCTGCTCTCCTACGCTGAGTAATAGGCTGAATGGCGCTGAAGATAGACTCTCGTCATGAAATCCAAACCTCACCGCATTCATCCTCGCTGGGGCCTCAAAATGTAAGCCCTCACCGCCTGGTAGGTGAAATAAACAGTTACGAAAAACCACAGGAGTCAGAGCTGCTTCATCTTCTTCCGAAGCTGTGTATTAACTTGAGCAGCGCGCGTCCCCTTCCCCCCACCAGGTGACCGCTCAGAGAAAGACAAAAGTAATCGACCCAGATCAACTGATCCAAAACACTCAGTAAGTTACCCTCTATTGTCATTGTCAACATATTAAAACTTACATAACATAACATACATGGAAAAATATTGTATTACTTTAGTATTTACTTAATATACATAATATAATTTCTCCTCTGTTACACAACTCAACATTATGTTTTCCTTTTTTTTCTCTCATTCTCTTATGACCACCACATTAACAATTTACTTTTTTATCAGAGATAATCGCAGAAAACCTGATCTATATGCAACGTGGTAGGCTAACCAAATCACACTTGTAAAAGCGGCACATTCGCACATAACGAGTGCGCGAAGAAATCCATGTCCGCACACGTCAGCCGCGCACTGCCTTTTTCATTGAGAGCCAGACATTTTTAACTATAACACAATAAAAAATCTAGTTAAATCCTGCCTATGGGTGCGCAATACCTGCGAGTTGTAGATACAAATCTTTTCATCCAGTGCGCGCTGCCGTTTTGAAGTTTAACAATTCTAAATGTCCATTTCGAGGACAGCATTGCATATTTCGCATAGCTTTTTCAAAGCTAATAAATTGAACTGAACTAAAAGAGATGAAAGACACTGTATGAAAGACACTGAAACTGAAAGGCTAATTTTTTTAATATCAACTTGGAGGAGAGCAAATGTTGTATGACGTTTTGACAAAAAGAACTGGAAATACACCGATCATATCCTACATAAATTCAGCTGAAGTTAATAAATGAAGATTATTAATTTAGACGCATATATAGAAAAAAATATAGAGAAAAATGTCAAAAGCAGGTTTTAAAGAAAAAGTGACAGAAAAAGTATACAGGGGACTGTTCCTCAATAGAGCTTTATGTCTAACAAAACGATCGCATCAATATAACAAAACTAAAGAGTGAGCTCTTGCTTTCTGATAGACAGCCTGTATCTCCACTTGTCACCGTCTGCATAATAATGCCCGTTTCTTGTCAAGCAATGCATACAGAAACGTTGCCGCTGGACGCAAGCAGCCCTTTAGCTTGTGTTTTTAACAACACATGAAAGTATAGCACAAGACAATGTCTTTAAATTCTGTTAACGAATAAATACATTATTTTTATCCTCTGCTCTTGTTGTTTCTTTAATAAATATAAACCAAATTCATTCTCCAAATGTTTTTTTTAATGATATTGCCTTTTTTCATTTTAAAAAGTGAGGGGGCACAGTGACTGAAGTGGCCGGGCCATGCCCCCTAGTTCCCCCTCGTGGCGCCGACTTTGCGCAGCGCTAACCCTCCACCACCACAATTCCCCACAGTCCCCCACATCGAGCAGAGTATTTGTGCAGCTTTAAGCTTCCCCGCATGTATGGCAACTGGAAGAGCAGTGTTATTATGAGTTTGCAATGCCCCAGTCACTCGGTGCTGCTCCCATATTATACTTCTGTTTGAATGCCTGGGTAGTTTTTCCCACTACTACGAAATGTGATCGACTACCCAGCACAACTCTCTGTTATGCAATCCAGTTTCATTGCAGATCACCCCGCTTCAGCGGTTTTCTTTCAGGAAAGAAGTAAAAACGTGACAACATCTTAATCCTCTATCGGCCTCCGTAGTGTTTCGAAAGGGAGGGGGTGGGGTGGAGTGAGCGGTTGGTTGCAATTCACAATCTCACCGCTAGATGCCGCTAAAAATGACACACCTTTAAGAAATAGCTAATTCAAAAATCTATAAGTCTGTTCATCACTTTCTGGTCATGTTTGTTTGGACTGACTTGAGCGTGAGAAGGGATGTCATGCAGCTTATTGTGTAGTTATTTGATGCGCATAAGTCTAGCCGTATATGTTAACATTTTTTTTGAATCTTTATACTGAATTCCATACAAAAATGCACATAATTTTATTGCATTTTCATAGTCTTTATGTACCTGCAAATTGTCTTTAAGGTGATAAGAGATGTCAGTTGAACTTGCTACTTTGAAATTCTATATTAAAAGAAAAAAAAAAAACAAGGTCAAATCTAAAAGCTGCAAAACCATCTCGAACTAAATCTCTGTAGTGTCTAATCTGAGAAAACGTCTGAATGTAGCCACAATACACATTCCCATCTCCTGTATAATCTTCTTCTGAACAGATGCCTTAACTTGAAGTGGCAGAGTTGATGAGGGACATAAGCAGAAATCAAAACAAGTTGTCTGAACAGGAAAAAACGTGTCACAATTTTCGCAAAAGATAAATGCAACCATCAGAGATAAAGATGGTCAGATAAAGAGCCATTTGTCAAAGGTTTGATTACTGGCTATGGGAGTGGCAAATATGTTTCACCTTATGACTAAGGACTGATGTAGTTTTTGTGGATGTGGGTTTGTTTTATTTCCTCCAAACCTTGATGACTAATAAAGAATATATATAAAGAACATGGTGTAACGATTGTCGAATAAATGTAGTTATTATTAAGTCAAGTCAAGTCAACTTTATTTCTATAGCGCTTTTTACAATTTTCATTGTTACAAATAAGCTGTACATGAGACATATTGAAGACAGACACACCCACATACATGAAAACACTCCACACACACAAATGCGCACACACATGGACGTGCAGACACACACACACACACACACACACACGCACACACACACACGCACACACACACACACACACACACGCACAGTGAAAAGCACACATTTAAGATAAACGAGAAAAAAAACACAGGTCAAATATTAAACAGACTATAAATTCCTACATGCACTATTAATTAAGTAAAACTTTAAGATTCTAATTCTAAAGCACCCCCGGCCAGGCAAATAGTGCAAAACAGTATGCAAACGGTGCCGAGGGACCCATAACTCCAATGGAGAAAAAAAAAACTCAGGAGAACCCAGGCCCAACCAGGGGAACTAATTCGCCTCTGGCAAAATCTGCTGCCTCTGCACAAGCTTGACAGTTCTTGCACAACAAGGCTAAATAAGAATCAATAAACTTTGTAATAAAGTAAATTATAGATTTAAGATTATCATCAATAATCTAATAGCATTTGGAATTTTGTAGTGAAGACGTGTCAAGTCGCCGCGTCTTTCTTTATCCAGCTCTATCATCTCAGCTCTTATCAGGTCGCCGCTTCCCATTCTCCACTCTACCATCAGGTCTGGGCATGAACTGCATCCTGCCCGCTGTGGTAACCTTGGAACAATGAGACAAGACATCTGAGAGTAGAGTACTGTTCTGCACTCTGTGATGTAACAAGTACATCAGTTGTGTTTTTGGTTCCGGTTGATCTAACTAATGCAGCCTAAACCCTCAGAGGATTTATATTATAGAAGTGTAGTGTATGCAAGATTAAAAATATGCGTCTTTAGTCTAGATTTAAACTGACAGAGTGTGTCTGCCTCCTGGACGCTAGATAGGAAAAGGATCTACCACCTGCACTCGATTTTGAAATTCTAGGTATTACGTAATGCACGTGAAGCACTGTAATACAAGAGAAGTTCACTCAAGTACTGAGGAGCTAAACCATGTAGGGCTTTATACGTAATAAGCAAGATTTTTAAGTTAATGCGATGCTTTATAGGTAACCAGTGCAAGGTTGACAGAACCGGGCTAATATGCTCATACTTTTTGTGCGTGTAAGAACTCGAGCTGCCACGTTTTGGACCAGTTGGAGTTTTTGTAATAAACCTGCAGGTCAACCACATAACAGTGGATTACAGTAATCTAGTCTTGATGTCATGAATTAACTTCTCTGCATCTGATAGTGACAGCATATGACATAGTTTAGATATATTCTTAAAATGGAGAAACGCAATTTTACAGGTATTAGCCGCTCGACCTGATTTTGCCAAGTGGTTGATGTCCTCAGGACAACGTATTTTGTTGACCTAAGGCAACATTTTTATAAATAAAACCTAAACCCACACCAAACCCCAACCCTAACCATAACTTACCCCTAAAATCAGAGAGAAATGATCAGTGAAAAACAATGGTCTAGAACAGTGGTCACCAACCCTGCTCCTGGAGATCGACCGTCCTGCAGACTGCAGCTCCAACCCTGCTTCAGCACACGTGTCTGTAATTATCAAGCAAACCCAAACACCTTGATTAGATTCAGGTATTATCATTAATTCATTAGTTCAGGTGTGTTTGATTGGGGTTAGAGCTGAAATCTCCAGGAGCAGGATTGGTGACCACTGGTCTAGAAGCACCTAATCCTGGTTGGAAGATTAAATTTAAACTTATTACGTATGGCAGTTTTCGGTCCAATAAGTAACACTTCTGTTTTGTCCGAGTTCAGTAATAAAAAGTTGTTACTCATCCAGTTTTTTATATCGACTATGCATTCCATTATTCGATGGAACTGCTGTGTTTCATGAGGCTTCGAGGAAATATAAAGTTGAGTATCATCAGCATAACAGTGAAAGCTATCTTTGTGTCGCTTTATTATATCTCCTAGAGGTAGCATGTATAATGCGAAGAGCAGAGGCCCTAAGATTGAGCCCTGTGGTACATCGTACTGGACTTGCGATTTTAGATATTACCTTCTTTAGATTTATTAAATATATATTTTTATGATAAATAGCTGACTTGCAGTAATTGTGATTCTGTTTACATCAAAGAAGAGCTGTTCCGTGGTTAACTCCAAATCTGTAATGGTAGCTACAGCTCAATACAACATGTTTTGTGAGTTTAAGTGTGTGTGTGTTCATGTTTGTATATCCCGGTGGGGACCTAAACCTGAATACACACCAACACATGGGGACTCGTGTCACCGTGGGGACCAAAATTGAGGTCCCCAGGGGCAAAAAAGCTAATAAATTGTACAGAACAATATTTTTTACAAATCTAAAAATGCAAAAAGTGTTCTATGATCTTTAGGTTTAGGGATAGGGTTAGGGATAGGGGATAGAATATACAGTTTGTACAGTATAAAAACATTACGCCTATGGACTGTCCCCACGGGGATAGTCAACCAAAGCTGTGTGTGTGTGTGTGTGTGTGCGTTGTGTGTGTTGTTGTTCATGTTTTTATATCCGGTGGGGACCTAAACCTGAATCACACCAACACATGGGGACTCGTGTCACCGTGGGGACCAAAATTGAGGTCCCCAGGCAAAAAAGCTTATAAATTGTACAGAACAATATTTTTTAAAAATCTAAAAATGCAAAAAGTGTTCTATGATCTTTAGGTTTGGGGTAGGGTTAGGGATAGAAATATACAGTTTGTCAGTATAAAAACATTACGCCTATGGACTGTCCCCACGGGGATAAGTAACCAAAGTGCGTGTGTGTGTGTGTGTGGTGGTGGTGTGTGTGTGTGTGTGGTGTGTGTGTGTGTTCATGTTTGTATATCCCGGTGGGGACCTAAACCTGAATCACACCAACACATGGGGACTCGTGTCACCGTGGGGACCAAAATTGAGGTCCCCAGGGGCAAAAAAGCTAATAAATTGTACAGAACAATATTTTTTACAAATCTAAAAATGCAAAAAGTGTTCTATGATCTTTAGGTTTAGGGGTAGGGTTAGGGATAGGGGATAGAATATACAGTTTGTACAGTATAAAAACATTACGCCTATGGACTGTCCCCACGGGGATAGTCAACCAAAGCTGTGTGTGTGTGTTGTGTGTGTGTGTTGTGTGTGTGTGTGTGTGTGTGTGTGCGTGTGTGTGTGTGTGTGTGTGTGTGTGTGTGTGTGTGTGCGTGCGTGTGTGTGTGTTTTAAATGGTTAACACACATATTTGTCGAGGAATAATTTCCCTCTAGGTTGACTTGGATGAAAGAATTCCAAGAAACAGCATTCAGCACTGAATTAGCCCCTCTAACCACCTTACATTTACATTTAAGCATTTGGCAGACGCTTTTATCCAATGCTCTAACGCCATGCTCTAACCACTAAGCCACAGGAAAGCTTCTTCAACTTCTGCACATGCCAGTCTTACCGTTAACTTGATGGTTTTATGACCTTGCTGTCAATAAGACTGAGAATCCAGATGTGATTTAATTGCATGTGTTTAAGAAATATAACCACAGATGTATAAAAATCAAGGGGTGTAGCGGGAGTATTGAAGTCTGACCTTGCAATGAAATATTAAACATGAAAGAGTAAAGATCATAACAAAATCAAACAGGATATGCACTCCAGATTGTCTGTTAGAGTACTGTGCTGTTTCTTAAACTCTTGTAACAAAAAAAAGACCATTGCAGTAAGCTGCTTTGTCCTCTCCAGCAATTTTCCTTTCAATCTTATCTTTACGTTCACACGTCTATTGCTGCATTTTAACTAAAGCATTTTATTTCTTTCAAGGCCAATATAAGTTTACTGAAAAAGTTGACGTTTATTATTTTAGAAAGATTTTGAAGTTGATTTCCTGACATGAAGTACTCATACTCTTTTTAAAAAAAGAATCTCTGGGTCACTTTTATTTTCCTCATCATTAAAGTGTATACTATATATAGTACATTAATTAATTCATGTCATACACAGAAATTAAGTGTGTTTTTTATGTAAAAAAGTATGTCATTTATATATATATATATACAGTATATAGCTGCTCATCAATGTACTCCTTTATCTGGTAAATCATAATGCAGGGTTGGGCAGATGAGCTTTAGACCGCTCCAGGGACACAACCCTTTTAATGTTTATGAGGAATACGTTTCTGCACTGTTGGATTTAATTTTCCTCAGATCAAATATTTAAGATCTAAAGTGAGAGAGTGTGCAGCTTAACTATATTGAACTCCTGGAATAGAGACTGTGCTGCTCAGACAATGACAGATCAGGAGAGCAGTCACCCATGATGGCCTCAGTGACTGCCATGGACCCCTGCCATTGTCAAACTGCAGTCCTGATGTGAATGAAATAATTTAAAAATAGCATGGGTGTTCCTGCGTTTATACACTGATATAATAATCCGTTTTTCACACAATTGATATAACAATCATTATTATTGCGGGCAAATGAAAGGTTAAAGACAGATTTGAATATTATGATCTGTGCTCTTCTGTTACAAAGAAATAATTGTGGTTGAACTAAATGCCCTCTTTGAAGAGTTTGCATTTCTAATATTACCATACTCTGTTTTTATTACTTTCTTCATGCTCTGGTAGCAATCTTTGTTTTTTTTACCTCAACTTGTAGTTGGGTTGGTTGGTGTGGGGGTGATTTGAACACAATGATGAAATCTAAACTATGCCACTCATACATATTCATGTTTGGTACACATCCTGAAAAAATATACCCAAACCAACATAAGTATATTGGGACAATAGCTTTGTAACCTTCTGACAATCCACTAGTTCAGATCATAAACTGGTGGAGGACATTATGATCACCTAATATACAGGTCACTGTCCCAGGCATTAGATGTGCATTAATGGCTTCATGTGGTTGCTTAATCCTATATCCTGTCAAATAGAGTTTGGATGGATTTATAGGAGATGTCAGGCCAATCCGCAGGTTCATAAACATTCTTGTAAGAGTTTTTCTGTTGGTGTAAGGAGAGCAGAGGCGATGGTACAATAAAATGGGCCTACCTGTGACAGTTCAAGTGAGCCATTCTGCAGCAAAGAGGGGTTTAAGTGGATTTAGGTGAGATTAAATCCTTGTATGATTCACACTTTGCGAACACTGTAGCAAATTGGAAGCAAAGCTCAGTTCCACCTGTCCTACATGAAGACCTTCCCTCAGAAAACAGCATGAACCAAATTAGCAGAGATGATATTTCCATGACATTTAGGCCACAGCTCATAATTGTAAGCACATTTAGTAGTTTTAATTAGTTTGTGTAGATTAATAGTCTAAGTTTTTAATATTGTTAAATGGACATTTATAGGATAAACCCTAAACACATTCCTCCGACTGACGTAAACAGATATGTATAGTAATTTCTTTGCTGTTACCCCTATTATATAGTATATCTAAGCTAATGTTAAATTGTGGAATATTAGTTTCAATTTAGCAGTAAATAAGCTACTTCTCTTTAAGGAAAATATAAAATGTTATGCTTTATCACTTACTGATCAAAATAATTTTAACTCATCCCTTAACTTAACAAAAACACATTTACATGACTGCACCAAATTGTGATACTAAAGATGTACGGTGTGAAATGCATCAGTGCCAGAATGTTACAGTGACAGACAACTCATCATAAATAAAACAGAACTCAACAAAACTTAAATATTAAGTCACTTCGTACAGTCTCTGAAACTCATGCATCTTCAGGTTTTGTGCAGAACCTGAGACAATGTACCCCACCCTAACATAAGACAGCTAGAGAAGACTTGGTTAACTTTTCACAGATAAACAAGCATTCATGTGTCTGTTTTAAGCTGTATTCATCCATCATTGCTGCTCACCTTATACATTAGCAATTATGGAAGTTATTCCAATCTTTAGAATACCAATAAAAGTATTATTCTATGTAAAACATGAACTATGTGAAGAAATATAAAAAAGATACCCCAATATAAAGATTACGTAGGGTTTAAAATGGTCCTGGGTTCAGAGTTTCAACCCCATTTTGTCAACAAAAAAAGCGAGCAAGCCTATGACAAACATTAAACACTGTTTATGCAGTGATTTACTGAGAGAAAAGTGTGGATGCTGTTTGAAAAGGCTACAGTGTTCATGTCTGGCATGATGCTATAACCCATCTTTCCAGCATGCCTCTCAGAAGTATCGCCTCCAGACAGGTAGGCAGGATGGAGATGAAGGAGCGGCGGGTCTTGGCGGCTCCCCTCTCGTCACCTTGAGATTACTTTTTCGTTACACATGAGACCCATAGTGAAACAGCCTCCTGAAGCATTAAATAAAGTTTTGCTGTCTGACAGAGTTCACTACACCTGAATAGTCAGCTAGCTAATGACTCTTGAGATGTGGAACGAATGTTCAGCTGGTCACATGGAGAACTTATTCACAGTTATTCACATGTATGTTATTCACACATATTAAACACATGTATTAGATATATATTGATTCATAATTTATCCATATGCTCATGCTGGTGTTCACACATGTAACAGACATACAAAAACCTACTACACAAAAAAATACTGTAAAAAAAAAACGTAAATTTTACAGTAAAAAACTGGTTGCTGCCAGAAGTTCAGCATCAAAAATACAGTACTCACTAAAAACACTTGGGTTAAAAATAACCCAACATATAACATAGATGTGTTACTATAGCACCGACCCCTTGTTGGGTTATTTTAACCCAATATATTGGGTTGCAAGTTTTACCCAATAAATTGGGTTATGAAATAACTAATTTGTTGGGTTATTTTTGCCAATTTATTTTTCTTATCATTGTTATATTTGTTGTTTATTATTTTTGGCCATCCTATTTATTATTATTTGATTGCGGTGTAAACAAATAATGCACAACATGGAAATACTTTTATAATTCTTTATTTCCAATACAATAAGATTGGTTGCAGTTGTTTTATTAATGTACTTCCTTTGATCATAATGTTTCTAGCAGTTAAGTATCAATTTACAATAAACAAATAAATAAACAGAACAGAGGCTAGTCTAGCTAAAAACCAGCACCACCAGGCTTGGCATACTCCAAAATGCAAATATACAACACGTATCAACTCCTTGTAAAAGACGGTCTTCCTCCAGCATCATTCTTCCCACCTGTAGGGGTCACACTTTTCCTATTAACTTTAATTGTAAAAATTAGTACATAGTGTTCATTTAATGTGTCATTATATTAATTTATTATTATGTACACGTTTCATTACGTATTTGTCTAAATATAAAAAATGAAACTCTGTTGGTCCTTTTTCACACGACTGTACTAACAGGAAGTTTCAGACATTAATCTCTTACCTGCAAATTTGTCAGTTAAGGCTTCAGGCTCCCACTTCTGAAGATTTGCTTAGCATATAATCTCTAAAATATAGATAAATATATTGAAAGCTTGTCAATGAAGGCCATTGCTGCAAGTCTGTTATAATATTAACAGAAAACGAAACTGCGTCTGAGGCAAGCCCCCTCGTGTTTTGTGGTCAATGAACGCCAAAATAATGTATTTTCTGCTATTTGCTTTAAACGTATGATAACGGAAATAAATGAAAAGAAATAAAATGAACACACTCGTCATTGGAATTCCGGTGCCTTTAACTGAGTGGCGCTGCAGCGGTTGGAGTCCTGACGCTTCCGCTGGGTCCTAAATCCCGAATACGCCGCCAAATATCTAAAATATGATTTCCACAAACGTTTATGACTTACTTACCTAAAAGTTTCGTACAAAGAAAGACAAAGCGAGGGGGCGTCCCAAACAATTAATTATATCTACGTTGAAATAGGATGATTATAAAAAGCAAGTGTTGGCGTCGACAGTTATGCAGATTATAAACAGTCTACAGATATGTACGTTTGTTTTGCTATGAAAAAAAAACACGGCATACAAACATGTGTATATATATATGAACGCACATTTATTTAATTAAAGTATTATTAATATTAATTTACCTCTGGTCTGTCAGCAGTGGCGCCGGCCGACCGTTGAAATTTAAAATAACCGCTCACGCAGCTCAATTTTAACCCAGCTGGCTGGGTTGTTACAGAAATGACCCAACAAAACGACCCAATATCTCTAACCGAACTATTGGGTTACAAAAATAACCCAATGTTTTTTTAGAGTGTAGCAACGTTATTGGTTGTACGGGATTGCACATTTTAATAATCACGGTTTATTACCATCTTTTTTTGCAGCTCAGAACTGTCTTGTAGTGCCTGATACCGATCAGACACGCAATAACTAGTTATATTTCTTAAATATAACAACAGCACCCCTCACCCAACCAGCAAGCTAGTCGCCAGGGGGTCTACCCCCAATCTGCAACTAACACTAGGCGCAGGACCAGATCTTTGTGACCATATAGCAACCCACACCAAACCATCAAGATAAGAGTATTTTACGACTGAATGGAATGTAGGGAGATAACTCTCTTTACTCACTTTGGGGACCGACTTACAATCCTAAATACATCTCTATAGAAATGTACATATATTCATTTATAACCTTTCCATGTTCTGTTTTTATGTCTGTCTTGAACTCAAAGTAGTTTGAGTGAATGTGTGTATAACTACTAGAATTATTAGATTTGTAGCAACTCATTTAACCAAGATGATATGTAGATCATTGTCACGGACGGCAAGGAAAGAACCCAAATGCGGTAAGGGGTAACAAAAACAAGACTTTAATACTACAACAAAAACTCCCGCAATGGGGAAAAACAGGGAAACAGGATAATAAAATAAGAATTGTACGAAGACTCACTAACTCTAAACTAAGCAACACTTGACATAGACTAAAATAAGACACTTACTATAACCGACGAAACAGGCAATAATAGCAACATTCGCCATCAGCACACAGAACTCAAGGACACCACGCACATACAATACACGAGCGACCAGACACAGAAACAAGAGGGCAATATAAAGGGAAGACAAACGAGGGATAACTACACAGGGCAGGTGTGGGTAATGAAACACTCAGGGAAAGTTAACGAGGAAACGAGATGGCGGGAACAGAGACGCGGACCGGAGAGAGAGAGTATGGAAAGCCGAAAGGTCAACAATCTCTCTCTCCACATAAAGCCTAAGGCTTTGTCGTGACTCTGCTACAAGACCAAGAATAGAAATGACATGATGAAGCAGAGTCATGACAGATCATGTTTGGTGTCTATGAGGCGCATTTGTGATTTCCTTAATGTTAATGTTTGTTGTGTCTTGGTAACTCTTTTCATATTAGTTTTATTAAACTCTTAGAAGTTTTCTTAGTGAACATCCAATCAGCTTCCTCATGCAAAACACCATGTGGAAGACAAAGACAATTAACTTTCCCTCCAAAGGTGCCATCTCCCGATTGGGTCAGCCACGTCTGTAGGATGTGACGTCCTTACAGTTTAAAGGAGACCACAAGAAGAGTCTCTTAGTGTTCGAATGTTCGAGGTGTTCGAGGGGTTCGTTCTTTCTCTCCTCTCTCTCCTTGCATTTTGCTTTTCTTATTGTCCGGGTACTGTCCGTGCCACATCTACAAGGGTAGAACTATCTCTAAAGGATGGACTAGAAGAAGACTTCACCTTTGACCCCTAAGTTTGTGCCAGGCTGTGGCCTCGTCTTTCCAGATACAGATCCTCTGCATAAAACGTCTTGGTTACGGATGTAACCCGTTGTGTCGAGCCGACAGATGGGGTTCGCTCTTGAGAACCTATCAACTTCTGACTAGTTTAGAAAAGGCCAATGAAATTGGTGAATGAAATTTGCATGCCGGACTCCGCCCCCGGATATTCGGGTATAAAAGGGAGACGGCGTGCTGCATTCATTCACCTTTTGGTCTGAGGAGCCTGAGAGCATCCCTCGACCGCTGCGGCGGGCGGCCAGCGTTGTGGCAAGAAGGACACAACGTCTCGTTCCCTCCATCAGGGAACTTAGGTTACATCCGTAACCAAGACGTTCCCTTTCTGTCGGTCTCTCGACATTGTGTCGAGCCGACAGATGAGGTTCCTATGGAAAACGCCACAGCGCTGTGCCGCGTCACAATCACTAGCGGAGCAACGCTGACTGGCCTGGGCGAGTCAGACGTGAGTGCTAGCGCGAAATTGTAACCGTCCAGTGGAGAGGTAGGGGGTCCCAAGGGGGGAAGGCGCTTTCTCAGGCGTACGCCCTACCGGTCGCCGTTTCTTACCTGATCCCCTTCAAGACACGGGCTGACACCGGTTCCACACAGAGGTTGTAAAACCTCGTGAAGGTATTGGGCGTAGCCCAACCCGCAGCTCTGCAGATGTCTGCCAGAGAGGTGCCCTGAGCCATTGACCATGAGGAGGCTACACCCCGAGTGGAGTGTGCCCTCACTCCTAACGGGCAGGGGCGATCTTGAGATCGGTATGCCGTAGCGATGATCCACGATCCAGTGCGCCAGTCTCTATTTGGAGATAGCCCTCCCCTTTTGCTGACCTCCAAAACAGACAAAGAGCTGCTCAGAGCTTCTGAAGCTCTGCGTGCAGTCCGAGTAGAGGCGCAGCGCGCGCACTGGATACAAAACAGATTGGGTTGGGTCTTTCTCCCTAGTGGGGAGCGCCTGCAAGTTCACCACCTGGTCTCGCAAGGGAGTGGTGGGAACCTTGGGCACGTAACCAGGCCGTGGTCTCAGGATCACGTGAGAGTCTTCAGGCCCAAATTCTAGGCAATCCGTGGACACAGAGAATGCTTGTAGGTCCCCTACCCTCTTGATGGAGGCGAGCGCCACCAAGAGGGCCTTCTTCATCGTAAGATGAGGAAGAGCGGCCTCTCCCAGAGGCTTGAAGGGGGGCCTCTGGAGGCCCACCAGGACCAGTTCAAGTTCTTAAGAGGGTACGGAGCGTGTTCGCGCCCCTAAGGAACCTAATGACAAGGTCGTGCTGTCCTAGAGACTTGCCCTCAAGTCGTTCCCAATCGAGCATCTCTGTGGGTCTTCTCCTCGAGAAGAACACCAGGACGAGAAGAGGCACCACTTATAGGCATACAACCGCCTAGTGGCAGGGGCCCTAGCCTGGGTGATGGTCTCCACCACTGCCGGGGGTAGGCCACTTAGGATCCCCTCTTCCCCTCCAGGGGCCAGACATGGAGGTTCCAGAGGTCTGGCCTGGGATGCCATAACATGCCGTTCTCCTGCGAAAGAAGGTCCTTCGTGAGGGGAATCGGCCAGGGGGAAGTTGTCGTCAAGAGCATTAGCTCCGAGAACCAAGTCCGGTTGGTCCAATAGGGCGCAACTAGTAACACTTGATGCTCCTCTTCCCTGACCTTGCACAAGACCTGTGCAATGAGGCTCACTAGGGGGAAGGCGTACTTTCGCTTGTCCTGCGGCCAGCTGTGCGCGAAGGCATCCATGCCGAGGAGTCCCTCAGTCAGGGAGTACCAAAGCGGGCAATGGGTGGAGTCTGGGGAGGCACGCAGGTTCACCTGCGCCTAGTCGAACCGCTCCCATATGAGCCGGACTGCGCGGGGGTGGAGTCGCCACTCTCCACGAGGCGTCGACTGACAAGAGAGCGCGTCGGCTGTCTGGTTCAGGTCGCCTGGGATATGTGTGGCTCGCAGGGAGCTGATCACCTGCTGACTCCACAGGAGGAGGTGTCGGGCGAGTCGTGTTAACTGCTGTGAGTGAATGCCACCCTGTCGATTGATATACGCCACGGCAGTTGTGCTGTCCGACCGGACCAGTAGCACCGCCAACAACTCTAGGCAGTTGATATGCCAACGCAGGCGGGGGCCCGTCCACCGCCCTAACACTGCATGCCCTTTGCACACTGCACCCCAACCCTGCAGGGAGGCATCCATCGTCACCACGATGTACCTTGAGACCTGCCCTAGGGGGACCCCAGTCCGCAAAAAGGTCATTGAAGACCACGGGGTTAGGGTGCGTCGGAAGAGAGGCGTGATAACCACACGTCTGCTGCCGGTGTGCCACGCTCTCCAGGGAACCCGACTCTGTAGCCAGTGTTGGAGCGGTCGCATGTGCATCAACCCGAGGGGGACCACCCCCGCCAAGAACGCCATGTCCCCCAGGAGCCTCTGAAATAGTTTCAGGAGGACCGCTGGCTGCTTGAAGATATTCAGGCAGTTCAGCACTGACTGTGCACGCTCAGTAGTTAAACGTGCTGTCATGGAGACAAAGTCGAGTTCCATACCGAGAAAGAGGATGCTCTGCACGGGGGAGACCTTACTCTTTTCCTGGTTGACCTGTAGCGATCTAGATGCCGGAGCACCAGGTCGCTGTGTGTACACAACAGATCTTGCGAGTGTGCCAAGATGAGCCAGTCGTCGAGATAGTGATGGCCTGGGAAGCCATAGCCAGGCTCCCAGGAACCGAGACAGGGGGACTAGGGGTTCGATCTGCTTCATCGTCCCCCCGGGGGGTGGTTCGATGGCTAGCAGTATGGATCCCTCGCCGTGGAGAAGCCCCCGGGGAGGAGATCAGCTCTGCTGACTTACCTGCCTGGCGATGATGTAGCACAATGCACCGTCGACTGAGAGTGCTGAGGGCTGCTGATTATCCTCGACATTGGGTCTCGCCGTGACGCAATGTCGATTTGCCGAACACCGTCATGTAGAGGGTGAGAGCGGCTGTGATAAACACCCAGAGAGAGAGGAAACTCTTCTTGAGAAAGTGGGCTGTTGGGACGGGGCAGGAACCGTCCCGGATCGACCACCCAGCGATGGAATGGCTGAGGTCGGCCCTGATGGTATTCTCCATCTCCCTGGGGTCTTCCCAAGAGGGCCGCTTCTGCTTTCGCCGTGGCTGCTGACGCGTGGTGGTCTCCTCTTCGATGTCTTCTTCCGGGGGGCCACCTGAGTGGGGGACGCCGGAGCCGGAGGGCGTCGAAGAGAACCAGAGTTGCTGGGAAGCAGACGGTGCACGGGACTCGACGGCGCCGCGGTGCACTTGTGGCACACTCCACCTGGGGGACATCGACGTATCCTCTAGCTGCCTCATCCTCGAGGGAAGAGAGGGCGACAGAACTTGTTTGACGTGGACACGCCAAAAAGGGGGCGTTCCAGGTCTTACTAAGTTCCTCATGCACTTCCGGAAAACACGGCACTGGGGGCGGGTGCGGCTTGGAGCCGCGCTCAAACCCGAGGCACCGTGTATCCATCCGCGAGCGCTGGGAGAGGCAGTGCGGGCAATGCAACCCAACGCTCACGGCGGCCCGGGAAAGCATGGCTGACATTTCGACGTCCGCTTCTTCCTGGGCTCGACCCCCCCAAGGGAGGGACCTCCAAGGAATCGTCGGAGTCGGATGGCAGTACGTCACCCCCCGATGCTGCAAGGGACATCTCATCATTATCATCACGCACTTTGTCCAAATACGTGGTTGAGGAACAAGACGGTGGGACCGTCTCCTGGGGAACGGTCAGACGAGCGAGACGAGGTGCGAATGGTCCGTGAGCCAGTGGCTGACGGATTAACGCTCACAGTAATCCTCATATCACCCTCGCTGCTTGCCGTAACGAGGTGGTGGCTGAGTCCCGTGGGAACACAGCCACCCGTGAACACAACGTCTGAATCGTCAACTGCCCGCAGTGCGGTGTCCTTCCCCCTCCTCGATGAGTGTGTTGCACCCACGAGAACAGCGGGATATGCCACGCTGGAGAAATTTGCTCTTTTAGAGGAAAAACTCGAACACTTCTGGCACTGCCGAGATGCCCAGAGGAAGTCGCCGCAGGAAGGGACAGTCCACTGCACCACGTCGTAGAACCGGCAGTCTTGTAGTTGCTATTTGTAGCGAAATCTGTTGATCATGAGCGAAGGCTCCGAAGAACAAAAGGTGAATGAATGAGGCATGCCGTCTCCCTTTTATACCCGGATATCCGGGGGCGGAGTCTGGCATGCAAATTTCATTCGCCAATTTCATTGGCCTTTTCTAAGAAGTCGGAAGCGATTGGTTCTCAGGGACGAACCCCATCTGTCGGCTCGACACAACGTCGAGAGACCGACAGAAAGGGAACTGACGTTACATCCGTAACCAAGACGTTTTGTAGTTATGTCATTTGTTATCTTTAGCCTTGTAAGGTTTAGTTAGTCCGTGTTGCTGTTACCTGTCATGTTACACCCTTGTTTGTTATTTTACCCCCACGTGGGTCTTTGTTTTGTAGTTTTATTATTAAAAGTCTGTTAACCCCTTACCCGCTGTCTGCACTGGGTCCTCTGTCCGTGTCTCACCTCCACGATCATGACAGAGAGACATGATAATGTTGTTATGACATACCATGCGCTCACTCGGGTCTCGTCTTTGTGCCCACCCCCTCGTCTCCTCGATATTGATTGTTAATGATTTCATGTAAATGTCCGATAAATTGCATTAATACTCTCCTACACAGTATTATATTTATGCGTTAACAAGACATTGTAGTTCTACAATGCCACCTTGTGGTCTGTTCTGCTTTTATTTTGAAAAGCGCCGTTTTCTTCTTCTGATGTTTTTTGTGACGCTAAACTTCCGGTTACTCTCTCTTCACAATGTGGTGCTCACGCATCGTCGGAGGAACGGTAAAACGTGTAAGCACATTAGTTATTTATCATGTTCATCCAGTTGAATCCTGTAAGGAAAAAGGTTTACATTGTGATTTACTTTATTATTTTTGTATTGTTCGTACCTGTCATTTCTAAGAGCTCCGAACTGTGAGGGTGTGTCGAGGTAGAGAGCATGCTAGGTGAGGGTGGCAGAATACCCAGGTCAGGTGAAGTCTGTTTATTTGTTAGTTTAGCAACTGTACTAAATAAAAACCTTGGATTGTTTTTGGGTCTCTGGGTTAGCCGCCTGCCTTTCTCTCTCTGTGTGTGTGTGTGGCTTTGTTTTGAGTGCCGCTACTCTCATTGTCTGTGTGTATGTGCCCCGCCCTTCTCGCCTCTTCACTCGTTCCCCATAATTAATGCTTATTTCTCTCACCTGGTTCTCGTTTACTTCAACCTATTTATGCCTCCTAGTTTCTTTTCCCTGTGTGCGATCGTCATTCTATGTGAACACCGTACCGGCATAGTTGCCTCTTGTCTTGTCTTGACTTAGATACTTTTTCTAGTGAGTACCTTGTCTTGTGTATGTTTTTACCTGCTTGGATTATTTTTCTACTTTTGGATTATTGTCTTCCCGGTCATTCCAGTGGGTGGATTATTTTTCCTTAATTTTTGAAACATTAAATCTTTCGGTTTTTTGTCTGCCCAGGCTCTGGGGTTTTGTTTGTTTTTTTCTGGCCCACCTTATTTTCTCTCAGTTGTGCCCTGGATCCGCACCTGCCACCTGCATCCAGCGACCAGGCGCCCCGATTCTTCACCCTCCCTCGGTCACCAGAGTTGGGGCTGGACTGCTATACGTTCGCCTAAGGAGATTGGCGCTCCAGGCGCTACGGCTATCGGCTCGGACGTTTATCCGCCTATGAACTGTCTCTCTTGCTCAGGGTTCTTTCGTGCCTCAGAGTTGAGCCTTCCCTTGGGGTGGATCCAGAGCAACAGAGGTGGTTACCCACGATTGACAGTTCTCTCTCTCTCTCTAATCGGGTGGAGTCCTACCAGCCTGCTGTTCCACAACTGACTTCCTCCTGCAGATAACCTGAACATTTCACTCCGTGTGTCAGTTGACTAAAGTCTGTTCACCTGCAATTGAATTTGTGTGCTCTTTTCCTGACAGGAGGTGCTCAGCCTTTTTATAACAGTTTGCACTCTCTTTCCACGCAATTTTAAAGACCTCTAATTGGGTTTGTTTCCATTTGCGCTCCGGTTTACGTGTTTCTCTTTTAAGGGCGCGAGTGGTGCTATTGTACCATGGTGCTACGTTTCTCTCATTAATCTTTTTTGACTTCATAGGTGCGACAGCTTCTAATGTATTAGAGAAAATAGTGCCAAATTTGCTGGTCATGTCATCGAGCGATTCTGTATTTATTGGTATGGTTATTAAAGGAGTCGGATCTGGCAAGCTCTTTGCGAAACTATCTTTAGTAGTCGAGGTAATTGTTCTACCCTGTCGATAACGAGTTAAACGGCTGATTTCTGCAGTGTACATGTTATAAGATAGTGATCAGTGACATCGTCGCTTTGAGGTATAATATCTATATTGGTTAGATCGGCTCTGTGAGATATAATCAAGTCTAGTGTATGATTAAATCGATGAGTGGGTCCATTGATGTGTTGTGTTACTCCAAAAGAGTGTAATAGCTCTGTAAACGCCACTGCTAATGCATCGTTAGCACTATCTACGTGGATATTAAAGTCTCCGACAATTAGTACTTTATCAACGTTAACCAATAGGTCCGATAGGAAGTCCGCAAACTCTTTCAGAAAATCAGTGTAGGGACCAGGGGGTCTATACACTGTAGCCAACGTACAAGAAAGCAATGATTTTTTACTGTCAATTGGAACAATTATGTTCAACGCAAGCACTTCAAATGATTTAAATTTATGCTCCGTTCTCTGAGTTACAGTAAGAAAGTCTCTAAAGATTGTTGCGACACCGCCACCTCGACCAACCGGATGTGGCTCATGCATATAACAGTAGCTTGGTGGGGTACACTCATTTAGACCGTAATAATCATTTGGTTTAAGCCAGGTTTCTGTAAGGCAAAGTATATCAAAACTGTTGTCTGTGATCATTTCATTTACAATAACTGCTTTTGAATTTAGTGATCTAATATTAATTAGGCCGAACTTTTTGAGTTTGTTTTGGTCGTTTATTACATTGTCCTCAGGTTTAATCACGATTAGATTTTTTCTCTGAGATTTGGCTATTTTGTTATTTTGTAGTAATATTCGGTAATTATTAATATTCCGATGCACATTATGACGGCAAAATATAGAAAAATAATTCAAGCTAAATACTAGGGGTGTCCTCGGCTAAGGTTTTACATAGTCGAATCAGAATTGTCTTGCCTATAGTCGACTGATAGTCGAATAGCGTGTGTGTGTATGTGTGCGTGTGTGTGTGCGCGTGTATGTGGGGACAAAACCAGGTGGTTATTAATATGGGTACACAGAAAAGTGCAGCTGTACATTGCAATATTAATATTAATGAACATTTTCCTTAAACATCACGTAACAATTCTGTGCCACTTACTAGACCAGATCTTGCCTCAAAACTATTTTCAAAACTAGGCTACTTGATAATAATCAAATTGTTTTTCACAAACGAGAATACAGCACGTTCATTACCAATGAACTACCAATAAAGTTACTTTATTTACCATATGTAAAGGATTAATGTAATAAAGTATCTTGCCATTTAAACAGTCAAAGAGTCCCTTTCACCTTTTTTTCCTGCACACTGTTTCTCTGTCCTCCTGACACGCATGCTTGCTTTCAGTGCAGAGAATGACAAGTTCCGAAAGTCTGCGCTGTGGTTGCTATATGTGGTGATTTGTTATATCACTTTCTTTTTTTGTATCATGCAGCACAAAGTTCAGTCTAAGTAACAAACCACGTGCATTTACAGACAAAGTGTTAATTCATATTCATATGCCCAAACATTAAGTAAGTGACAAATGCTTGGAAACTGTGTACACATTCATATGCGAGTCATCTGCGGGTGCGTGCAAAACGTGCTGCTTCTCTTTACCGGTCTCACAGCACCGAAGACACGGAGAGACGCGATCCTGCGCTGGGTCATAGCCAGACCTCACGCTCATATGTGCCGAGGTTTCGGTACCCAGCCCTAAAAATGTCCAATTTCTTTACATCATAAATAATATATTTTGCAACGCAGTGCATGCCTGTCTGCTATACGCCACTCCCCATTTAACCAAAATGGCATGATCCCCATCACATAACACCTCTGCGAAGATTCGACTGTGAGATTGGTAGTCGAATCAGGCTCCTCCTATCGAACCATCGAATATTCGACTATGCGACTATTTTAGTAAGCAAGTCTAATGAAGGAGCACTACTTTGCAATAAGAAACTGACATGAAAAGATAGCTTTCATTGTGCTGTGAAATCTCTGTAATGCTGAGTTCGAGACATGTCAGAATTTGTTACAGTATATTTACCTCCTCAAACAGAAATAATGTCTGGAATTTAAACGCCATTGGCCGTTGCAGACGTTATTGTCGAGGTGGGAAATATCCTAATTCACATAGCTCACATCAACACATACACATGGTGCACCGGTACCTCATGTCACACATGTGCTTCCCGCTGTTTTGTTTCAACCCTTTTCTTTGTTTCTCACGTAAAACACTAAACACTGTGTATGTTTCCACTTACATTTAAACATTGTTATAAAATTGATTTTACAGTTTCTTGACTATGGATGCCAATTGGGAATTAAATTATTGTAAAGGGTTTTTATTTCACTCTTTACACAACAGTTTCTGAAGCACTTCTGTTGTTCTACGCCCATGAATTGCACTGAATTGCTTGAACTTGCAGCACTTCTTCTCATTGCTAGAATTGTTGTTGGCAAAGAAGGTGTTGAGTCCTCAGAAACTTTGATTGCAGTGATCATACATAAAAGAAGAATTTGTAATAGTGGTGACTCGAGTCCACTTTGATATTCACCTCTTTTTGTCTGCTTTTGTCTCTTTTTGTGACTTACAGCAGTGAGAGGCATGTAAGAGCGAAAAATGAAAGAAACAAACTTGCTGAATGTGTCAAGGCCCACAACTTTCCAGTCTCTTTGAATCCCTATTTCACAAGCATAACAAGATTTAGATTCCTCTTGTAAGGTTTTCTCCGTTTTTCTTAGTAGATCCTCTTCTATGTAGAGAGCATGTGCATGTGTGAGATGTAAAGAGCAATCAAAGAGAAACGGAAGCTTAGAAATGAAAGAGTTAGTTAAGGGGAGCAGTTAGTGCCAGCTTTCAGTGGCCTTTTTATAACATGATTTACAATTTCTCAATGTAATGTATTAAAACGTTGACAGAGCAAAAGGAATTCACAAGATGCTGCATTAGAAACTCAATTTCTATGATGAATTGCCTGCGGCTACTGAATCACAAAGTGTTCTGCACCCCCACCTTTTCCACTACTCCTTCTAATGCACTGAATTTTTTTGTCCAAATCTTCTTAAACCTCTCTTTTAATCTGATCGTTTGAATGTAAGGGGTGAAAGGATTTCTGGACTAAAAAAAACATTCGTTTTTTTGTCTTGTATTTCGAAATGCTGGGTCAGTAATATGCAAAAATTGCTTAGTTCTCATGCTGCCAGTTGGTTCACGCCAATCCTTTTCATTGACTCTGGTGTTAACTAAAGGGTTCAAAGTTCCTTTTACTGTAAATACGTATTGTGACAAGAGTGGGAGAAATAGTGTGCAAACATGTTAGCAGTGAATGTGTACATTTTTCCTATCCTAATTATACCCTATTGCTGCAAAATTTATTTTTATAATGCAGATTGAGTTGTAGATATTCTTTGCAGAAATAAAAAGGGAAGTGTCACTTACCCCAACTTTTCTAAGTTAAAAAACAAAACCTTAAATTGGTGTGTAGAAGCGATAGGCTCAATTTTCTTACAGGTGCAAAGATCATAGGTATCTGTAATCTTGTGTTACATCTTGAGAAAAATATAATTTGAGTCAATATAGCAGCTACAGTGTTTCAGCATAGTTGTTTATGAACATAATATACCTTATGTATACCTTCAATGCAATGTAAGTCTCTTTGGATAAAAGTGTCTGCCAAATGGACAGATGTGATCCAACAATTTCTTGTTGAGTTTGTAAGGGATCATAAAGCAATTATAGTAGTTGTGTGAGATTATGAATTGAACTCATGTGTTCCTATTCACTAGTTGCACAATATGGCGCCGGTAAACTTTTGAGATGCTATATTCGGCAGAGCAATTTCCAGTTTGTATAACACTGTGGGAAAAGGAGGATTTTTGGCTGGCAAATATGGCTGTTTTATAGATAAAAAAAGACATGTCTGAGCACTTCGTTAAGCCAAACCAACTTGATAGTGTTATATGACCAGAAAGTAGTCTGCCGACTCTGGCATCAATAAAGCTCACCGGCGCCATCTTGTGCAACTAGCCCATAGCTTGTATAGATGGAATCAAATTTTTCCTAAATCTTTTTAAATAAGACTTTGATATAAAAAATCTAATTGTAAGAATCTAAACCTCCAGTTTACAGGCTATTTATTAAAAGTAATATTTATTAAAAGTAATCTGCACAGAAATCCAGATTCAGAAATCTTCATAGTTGTCATAACTAGGGATGTCCAGATCCGATCACGTGATCGGAAATCGGGCCCGATCACGTGGTTTCAGACTCGATCGGAATCGGACGTTACCTCCCGATCAGGACTCGGATATATATGTATATATATTCTCATTATTTTTTAAAACATCTATAGTTATGCGGTGGCACAGAGTTAGACCCCTTGACTACACACAGAAACAACAATGCGTGCGGCATGACATCACTTTGTTTCAGAGACGCTATTGGTTAAATGCCGGCAAAGTAGAACACGGAAGCAGCTTGAAGCGGAAAGCGTGAGCATGTCTGCGGTCTGGAGGTAGGCTATTATAAAGTTGATGACAACAACATTGCCATAACAAACTGTGAGATATATAAACTTGGGATTGCAAGTATTTATTACTTGATTGTTCAAGCTACCTCACAGAAGTGCTCTGTTTGTTAACAGAGTTGTTGAATGTTAAAATAAGGTGAATTAAATAAAAATTAAGGAACATCCTGGATCTGTTTCTTCGCTCTTCTTTATTCTTTTTTTATGTATTATAAAAGTATCGGATCGGGACTCGGTATCGGTAGATACTCAAAATCAAATGACTCGGACTCGAGGGCAAAAAAACCTGATCGGGACATCCCTAGTCATAACCATAAGAAATGTACAGCTGACACCCATATTTACATGTCAGTGTATTTTTGTCACGTATGTGTGTAGGCTGTACAAAGCGCACAACAAAAGAGTTGAATCAAAAAGGTATTTAATAAAGAATTCAAGAGAACTTGTAGCAACACAAACAAGCAAAACATCCAAATAAAACAACAGCAGACAAGGAACTGGGGAAAACATGGTGTTTAAATACAAGGGGAACATAATCAGGGAGAACAGAAACAGGTGTGTAGCACTTATTCTCAGCATATTCCTTCAGAATGTGGCCGTAATTTACAAAATAATTTAAATCCCTTCCCCTGCAAGGTCCTTCATAAAATATTTAGGCTTAAATGGGGATGCTTTCAACTTCCAAGAAGAGAATATATTGGGTAACTTTATTAGCACATTTACAATGACTAAATTAATTCAGTCAAAAATCCACAGATTTTCCCCAAATAAAATATAAATTAAGTTTGCAGATACGGCCTATCATCTTTAGCTTGCCAGACCATGGTCCTCATGCATTCATTTTTAATAAAGCTATTAAGTTCAGAAACATTGAGTGCAGTCTTACTCAACTTAATTTGTCCTCGTAGCTTAATTGGCAAAGCATGATGCTAACAATGCCATGGTCATGTTAAATGAACACAAACACAATTAAAATGTATGACTTGAATGCAAACTAATTCAAACGATTAATCGCATCCAGAATAAAAGTTTGCGTTTACAAAATATATGTCTGTGTACCGTGCATATTAATTTTGTATTTATAAACACATACACGTACAGAAAAATAAAAAAATCAATATTTTTGTATACAAACGTTTATATATAATATAAATTAATGGTAAATATACACGGTTAGACTAGCTGTAATTTATACAGTTACTTACTACAAAATTCCCAGTAAAATACAATATTTTTTACTGTTAATTACTGTAATATGCATTAGTGTTGTCAAAAATATCGATATTTCGATAAGTATCGATACTGAAGAATCTGAAACGGTTCCAATACCCATGTCCCACGTATCGATATCAGCTGCGCGTTCCCGCTCTCTTTCTCTTTTCCGGCAGTGAGTTGACACACACTGCACGTGAACGCATAACAACAGAGCCCCGCCTCCTCTCACAGACTTGACTCGTTTGCGGCAGTTAAATAGTGTTAATGTTAGAAAAGATGGCCAGTCTCAGTAACACATCTGGCGTGGTGCACGCTCGTTACGCTTCCCGTGTTTACCATAGCGATCCATGTATGTGCGCTGATCAATAATTGTATCCACTCGTTTCATTCGCCCTGGTTATATGTTGTTTATGTTAGTACAGAGTCTCCGCAACAGTTCTCATGTTTAATGCACGTGTTTCTGTCTTTATGTGCGCTCATCAATGATTTCATCCACTTTTCTCGTTCGCTCCGGTTAATTTGATGTTTGAATTAATGCTGGTGCGTGTAAAGTCTCCGCAACAGTTCTCGCGTGTGATACACGTTTGCACTTCCGTGTTTACCATAGCGCTCTATGTATGTGCGCTGTTCAATGATTTCATCCACTCGTCTCATTCGCTGCGGTTAAAAGTTGTTAATGTTAGAAATATGCGGAGTCTCTGCAACAGTTCTTGCGTTTAAGTTTGCGTTTCTGTCTATATGTGCGCTGATCAATGATTACAGTATGGGCCTATGTGAATAAAAGCCAATTTAGCCAAATAAAAATGTAGGCTATTAACTAACATTAACGAACAATGAATGAGCAATACATTTGTTGAAGTATTTATTAATCTCTTTTAAATGTTAGTTAAAAAATACAACTATTTATGTAAGCTCCCCTCTTGAAAAATCCAGTATATGCTGGGTAAGGTATGTTTTGATCGATGCTGGTTTGATCTTAAACCAGCTAAGAACCATCTTAAATCAGCATATGACCATCTTAAACCAGCACATGAACAGTTTAAACCAGCACAAACCAGCAAACCAGCATCAAAACATACCAAACCAGCATAGGCTGTTTTTTCAACAGGGTCTGGTCCATTAATACTGACAAATACAACTTTGATTTTAAATAATAAATGTATTCGTAAAATTAACATTAGATTAACAATTAATAAATAATGTAAAAATATATACCTCATTGTCTAGTCTTGTTCAATTTAACATTTCAGTAAAATTTAAAAAGGCCTATATTGCTATTGCTTATTAGGGCCTTATTGCTATGGCAGTTTATTCCCCGTGGTATCGAAAATGGTATCGAATATCGATTTTTTTTAGGTATTGAATCGAAGTTAGAAATTCCAGTATCGTGACAACACTAATATGCATTGCATTATGGGTATTGTTATGACGTAACGCTGTAATTTACAGTGACATACTGACAAACGTGTTTTGGGAATTTACAGTACTCTACTGTTTACACAACAGTAGTGCTACTGTATTTGAATACTGACTTTTATCAGTGAAGATATAAAAAATGTGTCACTTAAAATTTTGAATATAGAAACATTGGGCCTCATTCATAAAACATTTGTAAATATATGAGTAATTTGCGAGTAAAACAGACCGTCCCGAAGACTTTCCTCCGGATTCACAAATACTACATAAACGTCAGATTTGATAGTAAAATGTGTGTATGTTAATGAATTCCAATCACTCGTAAACAGGATGCACATTCACGCTAATTCACAATTAGCATAATCCCCTCCTATGAAATACATTTACGCAAATTACGTATCTAGGAATGCCGGAATCATTTCATTGCATAAATACATAAGATACTAATAGGCTATATGAGTAGTATATATGCGGGTCATAATGTCAAAATGATTGATGGTGACCTTTGCGGGGGGGTTGAATTACTTCCGGACCACCCACGTTGCGAGGGACTGCCCACTTTGCGTTGACCTTTGACCGTATCTGCCCCTTAGTGTGGTACCGCCCACGTCGCGTTGAACTTTTGACCGTGCCCTCACATCCCATTTTTCCGGGGCATGTATTAGGGCATGTTTTAGGATGTATTGCTACATATCTTTAGCATGAATGAAAATATGTAATTTAAAGGAGATGATGAGATCATTATTAATACGCAATCATTGGTTATTTAAACACTGTTTAAAAATAATAATGAATAAGACAACAACTACACAAACACTGTTTGAATAAACAAACAGGTTTAAATGAATAATCATGTGATTAAATAAATAAATAAAGCATCTATTAAATAAGTAAAGAAGTAATTATACAATGTATTCAATATATGAGAGAGGAAAGGCAGAGAGGCCATGCAGATTACCTTGTTTTTCAGAGTTTTCACCCAGTCTATAACATTCCAGTGAGAGGTGTCCGCACCAAGGCTCGTAAATTTGTTTGAAAGAGGAGGATTGTAACCGGGTGTATTACAACTTGTTTTGTAGGTGTCGACCTGTAGGTGACAGCGTCTGACATGTTAATCGGGTACGATTTGTTTTATGTCCATAGCGTGAAATTTGAGTGCTACCAGCTCGGTTCAAGACAGCGAAGCTTTGTTTAGGATTAACAACTGTTCACCACCTGGCATCAGTAGATCACATGAAACAATGCGTGACGAATCGACCTGTGCGTTACAAGCATTCTATGGGACAAACTCATCTTTAATCTCGCTATATCTCTCTAACTAATCAGAAAAACAACTCGTCACTAACATTCTGAACATATCCGTGTTTAAAACGAAATGCTAAAACATATCCGCTTTACTCCTCGTTATCTGTTTTGTTTAAACGCGTAGCTTGAAAGCAATGCATGATCAATAGCCCCTCTGTTTGTATACAAGATGCCTTTTCCATAGCGCAAAGGCTCCATCTTTTGGATGTGCAATGTCTTGACTTCAGGCATTTAGTAAAACCTATATAACCAGCTCCTCAAGGTTTTCTGGCTCATTTCCAAAAGCTTTTAGAGACAGACAGCTCACGATCGGTCCAAATCAACCGACATTTTTTTTCAAGATGGATTATAACGGTAAGTGACTTTTTATCGTCAGTGCTGTTGAATGAATGAATGAATGAATCATTGAATACTGACTATTTAAATTATGGATACGTGACTTGTGAGCTGTCAAATGAGCATGCCATTCTTTTTAAATAGCCGTAGTCTTGCCAAGATGCTGTCGATACCCTAAAAGTGTTTTTATTTGTATTATTATTATTTTTTAATAGAATATAATGATTATAACAGTGATGCCAATTTTGATTCTAATTTATTGACGCAGAGTGAAGACGTACAATTCAATGGACGGTTAGAATGCGGTAGTTTTTATTTATGTGGATCTAAAACACCCTTATTCTTTTGATTAAAATATGTGCTTTAAAATAGTATTTGATTTGTCTACGTACGCGATCAACCAGCCGTTTCAGGCATCGTATTATAGCAAAGTAATTTGCTAAAATACATTATGCTTGTTACATCTGCGTATGAATCGTAAATGCTTTGCGTGGTATTTTTTTTTAATAGGACTTGTCTCGCAGGTTCAAACAATTACGATCAAGACGAATTTGTCAACATTGAACAACTACGTAAGTTAAATCTTTTTACACGTGTTTGTCGAGCAAAAAAAAAAATATATATATATGTTTATATTATGATCTTTTTTTTAAAACCAATGCTGAGTCACATTTCTATCAAATAATCGCATTACAAATTTATGTAAACTATGCTATGTTTTCGATAGTGAATACATCACAGGACGCCGCTTCAAATCAAGGTACAACATCTTTTTGCTTATATCATATTAGAAAACATTCGGACATGTACGGATGCTGGAACCTGCGTAACATCCGTATGTGACGTAACATCCGCATGTGACGTAACACTATGCTACGCTATGAACTCTGGGTATTGAAGTCCGCTAGCCTATACGATCCGTAAAAACACTGCTGTGTTGAGAATTACTGTATATTGAGGTAAAGTAAACATGTTTTGCTATCTGAAAATGTCTATACGCTATACTAATATATATTTAAAACCAACGTTGAGTCACTAATCTTTCAAATAAATAGTTCAATTCTTTATATCCACATGTATGTTTCAATGAATCATGAATCAATTCTAATCATCATCTTAAATCTTTTTATCCAAATCTTTTATCCGTATTGTATTATTTATTAATCAATTATTTTATACGTCGTGACATGCCATCTAACTACTATTTCCTCCGTCTAGATTTACAAGGGTCTATAGAGCGACCGGTATTTATTGACCTGACACATGACGAGGAGGCTGGCTCCAGCAGAGCATTGTTAGATCTTACAGCACATGACGAGGAGGCTGGCTCCAGCAGAGCGGTTCCGGACCCCTCATTATTAATAGGTAAGCTATGACTACCATTTAATATAGTCACGCCATTGTGCTTTGGTGTCAATCATCTTTGTTTTTGCAATGTTTACTCGTACAGAAAGGAGTTGTGATCTTACCACTGGTGGCGACGCATGCTGCGTAGTGCCAGAGCCGTCATTATTCATAGGTAAACTATGGCTAGCATTTAACATAGTTACGCCAATGCGGTTTGGTGTCGTTCATCTTTGTTTTGCAATGTTTACTCGTACAGAAAGGAGTTGCGGATCCGGTGACGATGTGTCTAACTGGACAGATACACAGCTGAACGTTTGGGAGCGTTCGTCTTGGTCCAGCGGGCGAGAGGAGAGGTCTCCGATAAGGCGTCAGCAGACACCGTTAGCCGAACAAGAAGACATCGCCGACGACGAACGATCATCATCGGCGAGGGGTAGACAGACACCGTTTGCTCTTCAAGATCAAAATACTGTCTCGCTAGATCAACTCAACGCTATCTTAAGAGAGTCTAATATTCCTTTACACGAGTCCATTGACAGACTGTGGGGTTCTGTCGGCGAGATACATACGATTCTTATGAGATTGTATGCTTTTATCGAAGGTGTTAATCATCGCGATGAAGCATTGGAGAATTCTTTCAACCGTTTGCTCGAGTCATCAAACGAGCAGATGAGAGAAAGGCGTCTGATAGTTGAACTCCTCTGTGCTATAAACGCCGTACTATTTTCTAGATAGTCACTATTTTTATATTGACCAGTGATCGCTATAAGTTTTTACATTTATCTCTATATCTTATAATCGATTTTTACATTTACAATTTTATCTCTATATCTTATAATTGATATTCTACATTTACAATTTTATCTCTATATCTTACATTCAATATTTTTTATATTACCATTATATCTATATCTGTTTTATATTTTTATATCTGTTTTATATTTGTCAATTTTATATCTATTCACCATTTATTTTTGTATTGGCTATGCAACGTGACATAATTCCTCTTTGTTAGTGACGAAACCATACGGGAGGGATGGCCGATGAAAAATGTTCAGAGGCCGGGGATAGCTGTCATCCAGATCAAACTCTCTCAGACCTGTTACAGGATGCGCTCGGAATGCACGCAGAGACCCATCATCATAACGCCGATAGACTACGACTACTGTTAAATACACACCCTGTACATGAGCAAACTTTTAATATCGCGCCGCCCCAACAGATTTCTAATTTGGAATATTTGGAAGCTGCGATACGTGAAAGTACAGATTTTAATCCATGCATCAGACTATGCGAAATATTAAATACGAGGGACACAAACACCGAACAAGCTGGCAGTGGGTTATCAGATACAATCGTCCCGACTACTGACTCGGCTCCCCCTAGAGGTAATGTCGATAACGAACGGCCCTCGACTTCCGATACACAGAGGACTAGCAGCGTCGACCTCGATGCTTTGATACGAGATGGCGGTACCATAAACGGTTATCGTGTTTTACAGAGACCTCGTTTCAATAGCGTGGAATTGAGAAGACCCATGAATCTACGGGATATTGGTGCTACAGATTTGGCGACGTATCACGTTCGACTGCACGAGACCATGAACGAAATCGCGACGTTTGCCAGACAAATCGGCGGCGATGGTAGCGTAGTTAGTTTATCCCTGAGAGGGCCCAGTCTTAAATCTGACGTTACAGCGATATTATCACCCGGCAATGATTACGACGTTAATGTATTTACCGATCAAATTGAAAAAAATTTACAGAGCGATGATAGGTTATTGTGTGACGACGCGGTCGAGATAGGAGCGACCGTGGCTTCGAACAGACAAGGGGGAGGTCGCCATCGTCGTAAACTCACAGATTTGTCTCTCGACCCGGTGATCAAAAGAAAAAAGATGAGTTTATTTTGCCCTATCAATATTGCGAATAATTTGTGCTTTTCTATATGTCTCGCCCATTTTCTCGACCCTGAATTACCTGAGAGCGATCTGGAAAGCCGCGCGGCAGTAATCCAAAATGATGCAGGGTTTACGATTCAAGACAAGATCGGTCTTCACGACATAGCAAAGTTTGAAAGACTGTTTGGCGTCAAAATAGTCGTTTTTTACAGAACGAACGGCGGAGCGTTAGAAACGTATGCAAATCAGAGGGAACCTCATTCGAAAACAGTATTCCTCTATTTACACGATGAACACTTTTATATGATTCTTAAACTAAAGGCGTTCGTCGGTACCGACTACGCGTGTACGTACTGTTATAAAGGATACAACAACGTTAAACATCATCACTGTAGCCGTGTCTGTAACGTGTGTTTTGACGTCGACTGTCACAAACACCCTAAAAGAACTGTACACTGTACCAACTGTCTGAGATTTTGCAATTCCGACTACTGCTACAAAATGCACAAGAAGCCCAACCCCGGCGAAGAAAAGGCCCCGTGCGATAGAATAAAATATTGTCAACTGTGTAACAGACGTTATGAAATTTCAGGACAAGGCATTGGAGCACAACACAAATGTGCGACCGTCCGGTGCCTACATTGCGGCGAAGATCTCGTAGTTACGGGATCGCATCGGTGCTTTATTCAACCCCATGCTCCCAAGGATCCTAGCGAGAAGTTTATTTTCTATGATTTTGAAACCCGTTACGAAAATGAGAAACACGTCGCTAACTTTGTATGTGCCATCACCTTTAAAGGAGAGCAATGTGTGGCAGAAGGTGCCTACTGCGTAGCGTCGCTAATCAACCATTTCAGACAACGCCGATACAAAGGGTACACCTTTATAGCCCATTACGCATCCAAATTTGATTCTTTTCTCATTCTACCATGAGTGCTCATTCATTCACCTTTTGTTCTTCAAAGCTTACGCATCTGATGAGCTTCTCTACGATCTTTGGTGATCATTTTTCTGCTGGAATCTACGACGTGGACAGCGGACGGTTCCTTCCTGCAGTGACTCTCCCCTGGGCGTCTCGGCAGTTCCGGAGGTGTTCGAGCAAATTTCCTTTCTAAAAGAGCAAATTTCTCCAGCGTGGCATGTCCCGCTGTTCTCATGGGTGCAACACACTCATCGAGGAGGGGGGCGGACACGATGCCTGCTTCCAGTACGCTGGGGCAGACGTTGTGGATACGTCCTGCCCGCACTGCGGGCGGTGATGATTCAGACGTTGCGTCACGGGTGGCTGTGTTCCCACGGGACTCAGCCACCACCTCGTTTGCTCCCCGTTCCGTGGCGGCAGGACTACGGTCCTGCCGTCCGCTACAGCAAGCAGCGAGGGTGATATGAGGATTACTGTGAGCGATAATCCGCCAGCCACTGGCTCACGGACCGTTCACACCTCGTCTCGCTCATCTGACTGTTCCCCAGGAGACGGTCCGCCATCTTATTCCTCAATCACGTATTCGGACATGATGCGTGATGATGAGATGTCTCTTGCAGCATCGGGGGGTGCCGTACTGCCATCCGACTCCGACGAGTCCACGGGCTCCCTCCCTCGGGGGGTCGAGCCCAGGAAGAAGCGGACGTCGAAATGTCAGCCATGCTTTCCCG
>NC_079896.1:16348180-16350180 GCF_024868665.1 Triplophysa rosa | reverse complement strand
TTCAGGGCATCCGATATACCTCAGTCAGAGGCTACGATGTTCCCGTACTTCGGGCTGAGGTCGCCACCCTTCTGGTGAAGGGAGTGATCGAGCCCGTCTCACCAGCCGAGATGTTCAACGGGTTTTACAGCCTGTACTTCATTGACCCCAAGAAAGGCGGGGGGTTGCGCCCTATCTTGGGTCTGTGTGTTCTGAACAGGCACCTACACAATAGCTGACTTTCAGGTTGATCACGCAGAAGCGCATCCTGACGTCCGTCAGGTGTCAGGACTGGTTCATGGCAATCGACCTGAAGGATGCGTACTTTATGTCTCGATTCTCCCTCGACATCGGCCGTTCCGACGGTTCGCGTGCGAGGGACGGGCATATCAGTACAGGGTTCTCCCCTTCGGTCTGTCCCTGTCTCCACGAGTCTTTACGAACGTCGTGGAAGCCGCCCTCCTGCCCCTTAGGGAAGGAGGTGTGCGGGTACTAAGCTATCTCGACGACTGGCTCAGTTTGGCGCACTCTCGAGATCTGTTGTGTACACACAGGGACCTGGTGCTCCGGCACCTAGATCGGTGGGGCTACAGGTCAACTGAGAAGAGCAAGCTCTCTCCGGTGCAGAGCGTCCTCTTTCTCGGTATGGAACTCGACTCTGTCCTCACGAGCGGCCCCGCTCACCCCCCGCGGGGGGCGCGAGACCCGCAATGAGGAAGTCCGCGCCCACGCGGCCTCCCAGAGATAGTGCGACAACAGAGTGCGCCCGATCGGTGTTGAACTACCTGAGGCTCTCAGACAGTCAGCGGTCCCCCTGAAACTTTCAGAGGCTCCTGGGATACATGGCATCCTCGGCGGGGGTGGTCCCCCTCGGGTCGATGCACATACGACCGCTCCAACACTGGCTACAGAGTCAAGTTCCTTGGAGAGCGTGGCACACCGGCAGCAGGCGTATGGTCACACGCTTTTCTGCCGACACACCCTAACCCCCTGGTCCCCATGACCTTCTTGCGGACAAGGGTCCCCTTTGGGATGCCTCCCTGCAAGGTTGGGGTGCCGTGTGCAACGGGCAAGCAATGTCGGGGCGATGGACGGGCCCCCGCCTGCGTTGGCATTTCAACTGCCTAGAGTTGTTGGTTGTGCTACTTGCATTGAGGAGGCTACTACCTCTCGTGCAGGGCAAGCACGTGCTGGTCCGGTTGGACAGCACAGTTGCTGTGGCATATATCTTTCGCTCATGGCAGCTAACATGACTCGCCCGGCGCCTCCTCTTCTGGAGTCAGCAGGTGATCAGTTCCCTGCGAGCCACACACATCCCGGGCGTCCTGAACCAGACAGCCAATGCGCTCTCTCATCAGTCGACACCTCACGGAGGGTGGCGACTCCATCCCCGTGCAGCCAGCTCATTTGGGGCAGTTCGGCCAGGCACAGGTGGTCCTGTTGCCTCCCCGGACTCCACCCATTGTCCGCTTTGGTACTCTCTGTCCGAGGCAACCCTTGGCACGGATGCCCTTGCGCACAGCTGGCCGCGGGACAAGCGGAAGTACGCTTCCCCCAGTGAGCCTCATTGCACAGGTCCTGTGCAAGGCCAGGGAAGAGGTGCATCAAGTGGTACTAGTTACGCCCCTTTGGCCTAACCAGGACTTGGTTCTCGGAGCTGAGGCTCTGACAACAACTCTCCCCTGGCCGCTCAGGGTCACGTTACGGCATCCCAGGCAAAACCTGGTCTCCATGTCTGGACTGGACGAGGAGATCCTGAGTGACCCACCCCCGGTCTGGTTGGGACATCACTCAGGCTAGGGCTTCGGCCACTGGGTGGCTATACGCCCATAGGTGGCGCCTCTTCTCGTCCTGGGGCTCTTCTCGGCGAGAAGACCCGCGGAGTTGCTCGGTCGGATACGAGCTGTCCCTTCCTCAAGAGAGACTGGGGAGTAACGTCTCCCCCTCCACACTGGGAATGTATGTAGCCGCTACGGCCGCTCATCATGACCCAAGTGCTGGGTAGCCTCTGGGACAGCACG